>NC_134406.1:6869720-7169720 GCF_038048845.1 Mixophyes fleayi
TGTGAATAGGTCATAGCTGAATATTACAGCAAGCCATGAATGTCCCACATATTTCCTTTTTCCTTTTTTTTTTTTTTTTTTTTTTTTTTTGTAAATTGCTAAAGGTTAGGAAATCTGGAAACTTAATCTTAAGTTTTTTTTCTTGGTTATTGAGGAAGGGTTCTGTAAAGCGCTTCACCTATTTACATTAACTATACACAAGTTAAATAAATTATCAAATACCAAAAAAGTGTGTAAGAGGTTTAAAGTGCAAACTTTCTCCCTTCGATCTGTTAGTGTGTTCAAAGGAGGTTCAGGATGTAACATCAAAGAAAAAAACAATACAGAACAAACGGCACTTAAATTCAGTCAGTTGATCCAGTGCTCTCCATGAAAGTTCGTTCAACAGTGGAATCCAAACATGAAAAATAAAATGTACAAAATAGTGCAACATTGTCTAAGTCAAACTATTCAAATACAAAATCTAAGTGTTTCCAATAATCCAGTTCTTCAATCCAAATTGTATGTCCCCTCTTGTGAGTAAACTCACAAACCGCTAGCTTACAAAGCACACATCATACGGTGTAGAGGAATGAATCACACTGCACCGTGAATATCCCTCCAGGTCACACAGTTACTAGAGTCTGATTGTAATTATTAATAAATTCAGATTGCTTTGTAGGGAGTGATAAGAGTTGAAACAAGGTTGTCCTTAGAAGCCTCAGGCCTTGGTTAATTATAAGCGTATTTTATTTCCCTATACCCCTGAGGGTCATTTTCTAGGATTGCTCTCTATATAAGTATCCATGGGAAGATTTATGGAATTGTGTATTTTGTCATGATTTTCTCTCAAACCCCTGCTCCCCTCCCCCTCCCTCCTAGCCAATGAGCGTTATTTGAAAAGCCATCTATTTCAGTATCTTAAAGAAAGGAAATCATAAATGCCCTCACTCAAAAACGTAACCACTGCATGGGAAACTTATGGCATTAGTAAGTATTTCCTAGTGGTTATTGTACACATTTCAGCACTTATGACCCTTAATTCACGATGTGATTGCTTAGTGGCGGCAAGTGCGTCCCAATATGATGTCCGGTGCAGTATACAAAGTGGGGGCGTAGATGGATTAGGGAGTGAGTGACAGCTCTAGGGGTTTGGTGTTTATGAGCACACATCCACGCTCCCTGTGAGACCCCAGATGGACATAGTGTCAGTCACCAGGTGCAGTTTAGGACTGAGCCCTATAGCTGTAGTAATCCTACACATCCTGCAGTCACTGCCCCATGCAGGACTGGGAATGTCAGATCACCAAGACTGCTGCACAGTTTAGTTTCCATAGTAATGTGTGAATGCATGTAAGAGGAGCGAGGATGTGAGCGTTTCTCACCTGTTTGTCCAAGCATCCACAGTAAGATGAATGACCGGTAATCAGAGTACACAGTGTAACACTTCCCGGAGTAAATAAGAAGTGGAGGAATCCTTCTTTTCAGTTTTTCCTGGGGCTTGGAAGTAATGGTTATGTCATCCTCCGCATGCAGTCTGTCCCATCAGAGCCGCTATTCTGCCAGCTGTCATGGTACATCATCACACCTGCCAGGCATCCGGTACCTTCACCTGTCAGCATCTGTCCCAACACTGTGCTTAATGTGGGAGAATTAATGAGCTCTGCTTCTTGCTGTAATGCTGGGCTGTGTTTCGTGGATCTCTGTAATAAAATATGTCTGTGCTTCTTCTATGTGTAGTGTCTGACCTCCCCGACCGGTGTGGATTAATGAGCCATAGAGTGATGTGTAATCCTCAGTCACATCCTCAGTCACATGATAATCAAGGAAAACATTTCACCATTCTGCATACTTTGCCTTCATGTACAATCATTGTTACATGCATGTAGCTGAGAACTATATATGTGGATAATATCTTAGCACAAAGGACAACACATGCGGATTCCAGGGTTGTGTTCTACACAGAATGCATCTCAAGGAAACCACCGGAGAGGTATCCTGTCATTACTGTGCTGTGTCGTCACCCCCCCGTTATCCACAGAGATGGCAGCTACATTTACCAGCAGAAGTCTCTGAGCCACATATATCATTGGTGCATGTGGTCATAACACAGATCTGTATCGTTATTTCTCCCGTGGTTCTCGAGCGCAGACGAACCCTTTTGCTGTTATCCGTCTAAACCGCTTTTTTTTGTGCACCCATTTTGAAAGTGAGCTGGGATTGACCAAATTGTGATTGTGGAATTACCTGCAGCAGCACAGAGTATTTCATGAGGCGAGTTCCACTCTTTACACTCGTGTGATCGAGTGAGGACATGGCTGCATGTGACAAGGGCAGTGACATGATGTGAGGAGGGGAATGGAGGCAGCAGGAAGTCACAGACTGAGAGTTATATAGTGGAAGGAGCAGGGTCCCCCAGCAGCACAGAGTATATCAGGAGATGAGTGATGTGTTAGTGAGGACAGGGCTGCATGTGACAAGGGCAGTGACATGATGTGAGGAGGGGAATGGAGGCAGCAGGAAGTCACAGACTGAGAGTTATATAGTGGAAGGAGCAGGGTCACCCAGCAGCACAGAGTATATCAGGAGATGAGTGATGTGTTAGTGAGGACAGGGCTGCATGTAACAGGGGCAGTGACATGATGTGAGGAGGGGAATGGAGGCAGCAGGAAGTCACAGACTGAGAGTTATATAGTGGAAGGAGCAGTGTCCCCCAGCAGCACAGAGTATATTAGTAGATGAGTGATGTGTTAGTGAGGACAGGGCTGCATGTGACAGGGCCAGTGACATGTGAGGAGGGGAATGGAGGCAGCAGGAAGCCACAGACTGCGAGTTTTAGAAGCAGAGACTGCACGGCACAGGCTTTGCATCCTGGAGGACGAGTGCCAGGGCAGCATTATGGTGTAAACGGGGTGCTTTATGAGGAGCGGACTCTGTCTACCAGCTTTAGCGCATATCTGAGATTTCCTCTCCCAGGACTTTCCAAATAAGGAAGCTTTACAAATCAGTGTCCATCTGTGGTGATAAACCCTGTCCCCTATTGTCCAGCATAGGGGTGTAGTATCCAGGCCTGTCTGTGTCCCAGCTGCTATTAACACATTAACTGCCAACATGTAGCCAAATCGAGCATCTGAATGTTAGCAGCACTTAGCAGTCATACGAGGCTTAAATCAGAGTGATCTGGGAAGATTGTGGGGTCAAAAGCACCTCTATGTGAGACGACTTGTTAGTGGGCCGTCACCTTCCACTATGCTGCAAACACTAGATACTAATTACGTGATAGCGCTGTCTGTAGCGTAGGTATAGGTTCACACAGCGCATGTATAATGATTCCAGGGTAAATAACACGGACAAACGTGAACTTGACACTTTCCTTTTTGTAGCATTGAACAAGATTAGAACATGAACTTGTGATGTATGGCAGCAATTAAGGGGAAAACCACAATCTGAATATCTTGAAACTAATAATCTGTAAATGGCAAATGGTCAATTATTTACTAAACTACTAAACGGGTTAAAGGAGAATGGGGTTAAGGATCACTCGGTACCAGCACAGAAATACTCCAACCATATTTTGTTTTGGAACAAGGCAGTAAATCAGGAACAATAGCCGGGCAAACACGTCCAGTACAGGCGTTAATGTCCATTATTATATAAAGACCTAACCGTCCAGCCAGGTATAGTCCACAGGTTGGATTACACCAGTGTTGGCTAACCTGTGACACTCCAGGTGTTGTGAAACTACAAGTCCCTGCATGCTTTGCCAATATAGAGCAGCTTATTGCTGGAAGGGTATGCTGGGACTTGTAGTTTCACAACACCTGGAGTGTCACAGGTTAGCCAACACTGGATTACACTGATCAGAGTATCACCTCTAGTCTTGGTCTTTCCACAAAACAACACCTCTCTCTCAGGACAGGCTCCTTTCAGCCCCTACCTGTGAACATCTTTTGATTGGTTTATAGTCCTTGCTGACCAAACCCTCCTTAGCTCCCCCAGGTGGCATAGGCTAGTTACCCCCCCACCAGGTCTCCAAATAGCCAGGGTAGCTCAAAGGACTTCATGGCAAAGAATAAAGGCCGGGATAATTACATTAATATGATAATACGTGCAATCCACATTAACACTGTCCTTGCTTTAATCAGTTGTTGCCTGACAGACCACCTGCTTGATTCCAACTGTCACCATCTTGTCACTCGTTACCCACATGGCTTCATTTACACAATACAACAGTCTTGGCAGTATACCCATCCCACAATATGAAGACTATTACCGGAAGTCAACAATGTAACAACAAAAGTCCACTTCCTTCATAAGGAGGGACGTGCGGACTACACATATATTAAAACAGTTTGGGCTTGTTCGCACACGTGCTGTGGGTTAATGTGTAAAACGCATGAAAGCTGCCGCACTTTAGTCCAGCTGTACCCCAGCAATTTTCAGGGATCTGCTCTTTGACCAGTACAATTTATATTGCCGGTAGCTGGTGTTAAAGTGTCAGTAATAGGTCGCGATGCGCTGTGAAATATTAAACACTGCGATTAAAGTTTTACAATGCAATAGAGGGAACAAGCCCATAGGAAACTATTCCTCTT
Organism: Mixophyes fleayi; assembly: GCF_038048845.1. NCBI lineage: Eukaryota > Metazoa > Chordata > Amphibia > Anura > Limnodynastidae > Mixophyes > Mixophyes fleayi. Next base: position 6,874,295 of record NC_134406.1, read on the forward strand.
TTGTTTTAATGTAGTTTTCAGGTTTTAGTGGCTGAAAGGAGAATTCACAACCTATGGACAAACCCATAGGGGTATATTTACTAAACTGCGGGTTTGAAAAACTGGAGATGTTGCCTATAGCAACCAATGAGATTCTAGCTGTCATTTCGTAGAATGTACTAAATAAATGATAACTAGAGTGATTGGTTGCTATAGGCAACATCTCCACTTTTTCAAACCCGCAGTTTAGTGAATATACCCCATAGTCTTGTACACACACACACACACACACACACATATATATATATATATATATATATATATATATATATATATATATATATATATATATATATATATATATATATATATAATGTGTGTGTGTCGTATATTATACATTGTTTGAAGTGAAGCAAAACCCAAACATGAAAACAATTGATAAATGTGAGTCATCCTTTTCAGTGTAATAAATGTTCATGTTATACAGCGTTACGTTAGGTACAGCCGTGATATCAGACACAATGGACCTACTATATACTGAGAGCAGAGACAATTCTATTACCATGAACAGTTCCTGCTGCTGGTAGTTGAAGCTTATTTGTAGATCTATGTCAGCTAGGGGGTGTTGTATGATGGACTATGTCAGTGAGCAGTGAGCAACATATACATTACTTTCAGTGTAAAGAAAGATATATAGATTTAAGCATAGGGAAGATGATATAGTTCACCTTTCCACAACTTTTTGGGTTTTGTTTCAGTATTTGTAGGCTTATATTGGTCAGTTATATAACACTATTCATTTGCATTCTGCTGTGCCCATTTATTTATCAAACTGGTCTTCAATCTACTTGTATCCTTGTGAATGTTATGAATATATTTATGCTTACGTTAATGTACATTCCTGCTGATAATACCTGCACGTGTGCATGTGAATTATTGTGTGCAGATGGGTGTATAAATAGCTAAAATTAATGCTGTTAATTATGCTTCTGTAATAATGTTTTGTCTTGGTGGTGCTGCCACCTAGTGGCAACAAAATGTGTTTTGCAAAATGCAGTTTTAAAATTACTCACTGTCTTTAGTGCAAATATTCTGGAATTAAGAAACAATACAGGGTGTTGTACCTTCTACAGGTATTCACCTTAATTAATTTGATAATTGCATTTCGTGCAATGTGAAACATGAATTAAGTGTAGTCAGATATTTGTGTTTAAAATAAGCTGTAACAAAAATGTAATCTGCTTAAATATGTCAGTTGCTGGGTAAAAAAATTTCTTCTTTTGGTTAAAGTAGAATTAAACCCCAAAGTAAACATAGTGGTTTAACAACTGTGAGAAGCATCTTCTCTTACATATGAAAGTGATGAGGAAAATATAATGCATAGTGTCATGGATATGGCAGCAAACACTGAGCAACTGTCAAATTATGAAGCCATAGATGTGTAAAGGAGAAAGTAAAGTACACACGTCAAATGCGGTTTCTGTATTGTTTTATTTAAAGTTTTTTTTTTTTGTTTTTTTTTAAGTACTTTGTGTCGTTTTTTTTCTTGCCCAACATTTAGACATTTTTTTAAAACAAATTCTGAATATTGAATTTCTCTTAGAGATCTACAGTGGCTGGCATCATTTACTTACATGGCAAAGTTGTTAGGGAGGGTAGGGGCAAAAGAGCCAAAATCCCAAATCATTTACCTACAGATGTAGCCAGTTAGATCTCCCGATTATAATAAGAGTTGTACAATCCAGCTGTGTCTTTCTTTCTGTAAAACTCTCGGTGACCGTGGTTTGTTCACTGCCCCCCCCTTCTGCCAACACTAAATGATTCCATGTAAATTGGACCTAAGAGAACTGATTGTATTATACAGGGACTGCCCTCTGCTGGGGAAGTGATGTCACAGTACTTAATCTCCATTCCACCAAGCGGCACGTAGCGCTTACTTTGAGCACTATGCGTTGCAGTTGGGACGCTGGGTGCAGCCTCCCTGGATTCCCTCCGTTGTCACTGATGCTCTTCTGACATTATGGACCCCGTGTTCCACCTGCTGTTATAAAACAAAGGTACAATTGAAGAGGCCACCACAGCGCTGTTTTACACCGTCGTGCAGTCAGCAAGTGGTTCCGGAAGTCGGATCACTATGTTACAAACAAGGGACGTGTATGAATGCAGCTGTATTATTGTCTTACAATGTGGATGTGTAAAGGAAAGTAATATCCTGCAATGTATATACGCTGTGTGCTTTCAGCATTGCTGTAAATGTCTGGTAGCTGGAGTAACTGTCTGCATTACACAGAAGGCTGCTCCATGTGTTATTACTGCAGTGGTGGCACAGTACAAAGTACATTCTATTACGTTTTACACACAGTATTTGGGATCTGGTTGGGATTCATGTTTGGTAAAGGGCTATGCTGTCCCCTGTCTTTGATTCTCAACAAGACTTCAACCCACTGGTACAACCACCGAGGGCTAAATGTCACCTCTGTAAGCCTCTACCCGTTGTACGTATAATGATACGTATACCATGGCACCCGAGCTGCCAGCTGCTTATAATTAGCTGCGATGGGCAGGTTTACTCCGCCGGTCAGAGGGGGGACATTGGCAGTGCCATATGTTTGTGGATCACTGACTCACTGGTATTCTTTTCCTTCACCTCACACTTTGGATGCATAGCACAGGGAGTGCATATTGTCAGCACCAGAGCTGTAGTCCAACTTTACCACAAAAAAACAAAAAAGTGGATCCTGTAACCTGTAGCAAACATTATATTTTATTATGTTATTGGGCTGCCGGAGTGCTCTGTCACACATGAGCGATTCAGTGGACTCTATGTATTTGGCGTCCATTGTCCGTTTATATAGATCCGTGAGCCTGACATTTAGTGCTCAGCTTGGTTAGACCACGGTGCAGCGACACATGGAGGGTACCGCTCTGTGAGCCCCAGCCGGCACTATATATATCTGCAGAGAGTGACAGCACCGCCAGAAGGTAACATCAGCCCTGTCCTATCACAGTGATTACATATAAGGGAGGGGTATGCACAAGCTCAGGCAGAACTGTAAACTCAAGTTCTGAGATAGGTTGGAAACAGTGGTGAGGGGTAACCTGGAGGGAGAAGGGTTACTGCAGGGTTTTGGTTTCATCGACAAGGCAGCAGAAGAGTTAATCTGCCAGCAGGGACGACATCGCTGTTTAATTTCTTTATACTCTGTGTTTAGCAGAAATGTGGTTCTGCTGTGCCCCCTTTGCCCGGGGAGAATATGCTTATGCAGATGGCTCCACTTGATTTTCGGCTCCTCACAGCAAGAAATGGCATTATCCATAGAGATTGCACTGTATACTAATTGCACAATCCTTTGAGCTCGCTCGTCAGTGATTGAAATGACAAGGTCATCGCTCAGTTTGGCCAACTTGGATGAGTTCTGGCCATCTGTGTTCCGGGCTAAACAGCCGACATCGGTCGTCAGGCCGTATTTTCCTTTGTCAAGTAATGAACCGATCGAGTTTGATAGGATCCTCATCTGGCATCATTGTCATTTTGGGGCCACATGCTGTGAAATTGCAGCCTGTCTGCCCCCCCCCCCTCCCCCAATTCCCTTCAAATATAAACTTAACATTCTAAACATAATTACTTCAATTGTGATTAGAATTTATTTCCTGTAACTGGTGTTTCTGGATATCTAAAGCAGACATGTAACCTGTGCCTTGTGTGTGTGTTCCCCAGGAGAGGGCCTTGTTTTCTCACATTTGGGCAGGCCTTCTCCATCCTGCTCAGCAGTGGGATCTGGAGGTGTCTGGACCACCTGCTGACAATTATTAAAGTGGTGGTTCACGTTTGGTGGCCCATTTGCTCAATAGGGGACAGGGTTGATTACACATTTTGTTTTGTGTTTTTGTCAGGTACATGAACACATTTCAGTCTCCTGTGTTGATATTCACAGTTTTGACCTCTGTAGGGGACGGGTGCTGTATATCCGGAGATGTCCTTTCCTCCTCTGTTTACCTCGTAGAAATGTCCGTTGTTTCTCTCCTCTTACAGTGCACTGCCGCTCGGGATTGCACCTGTTGTCAGAAAGCGTTTTATGTTGATGCCGCACCTGTATATTTCATTTCCTGTACGCTGTCCAGATCCTTTCCCTTTCCAGGCAGAAAATGTAATCAGCCATCTATTTACCAACATGAATAGGATAATTGGTGTTACCAATGTGAATGTGACGTGCAGGAGCCAGGGACACGCAGCCGGCTGAATACCATCCTGATTGTACCACATGTCTAAAGACTTCCGGCACGAAAAGATTCTAATACTCCGCTAAACGTATGGAGGTTTCCACCTTTCTTACCGAAACTTTCACATACAGTCAAGAGAAGACGATAAATAAACAGTATGAGGGCAACAAGGTCTAAGATGCTTATTAAAGTTGTCTCTTTGTGACTGTTCATAGGGTCTGCGTTTGAGTCTTAAAGAACCGGTATCGGGAATAAGATGCAGACTGAAGGATGGAACACTTCTCGTTCCCAGTGATTTATATTTGCTCTACAAATGTCAATTGGGGTTCTGTCGTCGTTGAGCCTAAACACTTACATCCAAACCAGGTTAAAACGTTAAGTCACATGGCTGCGTTTTATTATTACTGATTTTTCAATAGATTTTCATTAGTCCTCTAAGTTCTGCGCTGAAACTTAGAGCAGTGTTTTCTGTGTAACCTGCGCTTCCTGATTATCTTGTTGCTGTCCATACAGGTTTCACAGCAGATCGAGCTTACGTTATATTCCTTCCTATGTCGGAGAGAACTAACGCAGACTCCATAAATCCTTCATCCGACACCCCCGCAAGCAGCATAAAACTTTATAAGGTCAACCCGATCTGTTCCGAACCATGAATCTCTTGGCGCTTATTTTTAACCTCCGCCATCATAATCGCAGTTAACTTAGTGACGTCTTCTGCATATTATTCTCCGTTATAGAAAAAGCAACCGGGCATGCCCACTGCGGCTAACTGGCAGCGATCAACGTCTCCTCACAGCTGAAGGTGACAATTTATTGTCGGTAACATTGTTAAAATGATAATTGAAGATACTGTAAGTTCCTTAAGGTATTTATCTATGTGGAGTCCACCAACAGTCCGCAGAAATCGCTTCTCGCGTTGTCATTGACAGGTCTGGGCAGCCAGATGTTTTACATTTTTATACACCCCCGTATGTGCTCAGGATTATATAGTGTCTTTATGCCATGTTTTCTTTGCTCTGGTCTGTGTATTAAAGTCGACAGGTCACCTTGATAAGGGTGGAAGCAGCCAGTTTGTTGAGTGCAGCCTTTGACATTGATGTGACCAGTGACTACACTTTTATGATCTTCATTCTCATGATTATTGTTCCAACACGCAGAAAATAGCTGCCCCCTGTGTGTAGGCAAAAAGTAACTTTTAATAAGATTTTAAATCTTTTATTTTTTTCTGTCCAACCCTCCTTGTTAGAGTGGCTTATTTTATATATAACTGTAGTGCTGGACACTTTTGCTGCTATTTTCACTACTGCCAAGTCCTGGTTTTAATATTACTTTGTGTCTTATGGAGTTCTCGGGTTCTGGATTCCATTCATCCCCGACACCTGTAACTCGTTCTGTAACTATACTGAGCTTTAAGCTATAATGTGATATAATATCATTGCACATTATAGCTGTCGAGGAATCGGGATCTTGGAGCAGTGCGTAGACTACACCAATCTGTAGCGAACATCCTCGTTACTTAGGAGACTGTAAGCCAATCGCTTATATTGCCCCAGGTCATCTGTAGTAACGCACGTATTAATTTTAAACAGCTTTAAATGGGAGCCAAAACGACTGCATTCTGGATAAATTTTAAGCATAAAAACTTTATTTCTGTCATTGGTTATATCAGTAATAAACAGGTTTATGTAGTAAGCACATTTTCTGTATAGCCCAAACCCGCTTGGGCTTCGTATGCTTCCGCAGTGGGTGGTCCCTCATTAATGACGACACCTGACCTAGTGGAGGGAATATGCTGAACTGAGACTGCAGAAAATTATATTTATTATTTTCATCTCCATCATTTAACAAGTCACAGAGGCTGCAATAACTGTGTCTTCTGTATAACTGGACAGAGGCGACTTTGCTACTTTGTTGCAGCTACAACTGTGTACTTTGAGCAGCTGTGTTGCCTAATATTTGCAAAGGGAACATCACAAGAAGAGTAAATCCATTCCAGTTCTCGCCAGCCTAGTTACTTGTGTGCTAGAGATTTCTGGTGACTGAGCACACCAATGTAAACTTACCCCGTGTTGCCATATAGTTGCCTCAGACATAGCATGATGCCTGAAAACACTTAGATTGAACGCACACCGATCATCTCACACGACAGCAGTCATCTTCTGAACCCACTAACCCCCCATCCTTAGTGGGTTTAAATGTTGTTTTTCAGACACTGTGGAGCCAAAAAGGATTAACACTGTCTATAAATCATTAGGACACTGTGCATTTAACAGACACCTGAGTAGAAGTTTTGTGACAAAAACCCTACCCGGGGATCAGATGGTGCTGTGTGTTTGTCTTCCCCAACCAGATCATCTGACGTAAATCATTGTATTATGAATCATGGGCTAGAAGTAAGAGACAATGGACATGGATAATCATATTGTCTGACGTGGAACAGGACAATCTAAGTGTCTGGTTAGCAAGAAATGAAAATAACTAGTTTTGCTGTTATTACAAACTAGTGTTTGACAGTCCGTGCCTGTCTCTCCTGACATGGCAGAGCTGATGTCCATGGGCAAGTTTTGCTCGGTGGTACAGTAGCCGTCATCTATAAATTACTGAATGACTTCCTTAACTCTGCATGGTTTTAATCCCACTCAAAAGCCGTCTGTCTTTGAGAGTCTGGCATGCGGAATGGTCTATATCCGTCAAGATACCAAACAAACACAGATGCATTACATATTTCACTGAGCAGCAAAATTACATTTCAAGTGAATTTGGGCAACGTGCTGCCTGATTCAGAGGTAGTTACGAAGTCTGCATATTAATTGCTAAGTTAATCTAAGCATTGTCTAAGTAAATTCCAGCGTGTGTGTTTTTCCAACCTTAGAAATGATTGTAATTGGAACTCATTTCCTCCTACAACTTATAATTTATTTAACAATAGAATCACATAAAATGTAATGTAGAACATGACAGCGAGTCTAACAAGGTAAGAGGATGACTCCTTGTAGAGGGATAAACGTGACGCTGTTTGGGGGCTTATGGTTTACGGAGCTAGAAAAGCAAAAAATAATCGTCCACCAAAATAATAAAAGCAATTTGTGTATTTTAACCGTTTTTTTTAAAAAAAAAATCTGGCCTCATCATCATCACCATTTATTTATATAGCTCCACTGATTCCGCAGCGCTGTACAGAGAACTCATTCACATCAGTCCCTGCCCCATTGGAGCTTACAGTCTAAATCCCCTAATACACACACACACACACACACATACACACAGACAGAGAGCAAGAGACTAGGGTCAATTTTTGATAGCAGCCAATTAACCTACCAGTATGTTTTTGGAGTGTGGGAGGAAACCGGAGCACCCGGAGGAAACCCATGCAAACACAGGGAGAACATACAAACTCCTCACAGATAAGATCACGGTCAGGAATTGAACTCATGACCCCAGTGCTGTGAGGCAGAAATGCTAACAACTTCGCCACCGTGCTCCCCTATCCATCAAATCGGCCTGATTTCTCCCACACGTGGGCCACCAAAACCAGCGTGCTACCGGAGGAGTTTCTTATTGAACACCAGCAGTCTTCGTGATCCTGTTTGTGTTGCCTGAGCGTCTGGATCAAGCTGATGACCCCTACTGTGTTCTTGTAAGTCTCTAGAAGTGTTGGCGGCTGCTGTTGAATATGGCATTGCCGTCCTCACCCATGTCTGATACCGATCGTGGCTTGTGCCCGTACCTCCGGATGAATAATAGCAGCGTTGGTTGGTTTGCAGGAAAGTGTGGAAAGACTTTGTTTAAATGTAGTCACCGCAGGGATGCAGAAGATATAGAGCTGCGTATCAGCGTCTCTGGATGGAGAAAATGGGGGTGCGCCAAGTGAGGAATCAATCAACTTATTCTGCGTGTCTTAGGGGAGACTGCTCACTATGCACAATGCAGTAAAAAGAAGAAACAATCAGAATAGTGATTAAAAGTCAAACACTCATTACAAGTGAACCTAGTGCCTCCAGATCCCAATAATCAATTTGCTGTGTCCTCTGTGCCCCCCTCCCTCTGTCTTTTTGATTTTCTGGGTCTGCTGATAATTTACACCAAGCATCCAGTGTTATTCTGTTGACACAGTTACCCGCTCGGCTCTCCCTGCACTTCTCTGCTTACTGTAAAGTGTGAATGACTGAGAAAAGTCATCGCCCTCCTCCGTTGCCCTCACTGCTCCCAGCTTGTTTGTGGCTGTCAGGCTCCGTCCGTGCTGTGGATTGTAATGCCGGGCTTGTACTCTCTCAGCTGCATCCTGGGGACATGGAGTGGTCCCAGCCCCAGTTTTAAAAAAAATCCAAAACACTAGTGGAAACTGTGATTTTGTGGTTACAGCAATTTATTGATTGGCTGTTAGGGTCTGTGATCGTGCTGCTTTTCTGTTGCCAACGTAAAGTGCATGGATAGTTTCCAGTCCTGAAGTGGGGGAACCCTTGACCAATATAGATGCCCCCACTTGTTGCTGGTAAATATTTACACTTCTGAGTGTAGCTCCTATAGATGTTGATATTCATTCCCAAAACTAGTGCTTTTACCTTACTCCCATTAACTGCGTTGCTATAGCACGATAAATAAAAATGTGATGCTATTCTTAGAAATTCCTGTGCTGTCATAGCAGAAACTATACAATATGGTTCTAGTTACATGTGTGAGGAAGGAGGATTTGTGTAACTCTCTTTTTTTTTTTTTCTACCGATTGATTTCAATATGCAGAGCATAGTTTTCTTTTATAAGACATTAATTGACAAACCCCTCTGGTGCTCACAGTGTTTATTAAACTGCAGACATAAAACGACCACGATTATGTATGTGTACAGCTTTATTACTACCTGTACTTTGAATTGTTAAAGTCCTGACGTACTATAGCTACATAGTTAGGACCCTTCTTTCTATTTTATACTGTTAGAATACCAGCTGAGTGTTTCCCCATATGGAATACAGCTGACATTGGGGGGGATCACAAATCTCTGATCAGTTAATTTTATTGCATTGTTTTGCTACCAGTGTACATATGGGCACAAGCGTAATCACTGTTCCACAAAACCCCTAATTGCAGCTATGATTTCCATCATTTAATGCCCACTTCTCTCCTGATGTCGTTACCAGCAGAACCCTGACTAGCGTTCAGGAATAAGAAGGCGGCGGAACGCTTCCCGGTACTGAGTCACTAAGCACTAATTATTTAGCTCTGTCCCAGTAGCCAGAAATGTTATTTTTGCTTTTTGTTTTAGAAATACAATCCTAATAGAATGTGAATTAGACTCTTTATATGTATAAATTATTTGCAGCCAAACTTTCATCAACATGCTTGTTATTGTGTAAAGGTAAATGTCTGTGGGATTTAATGTTTACATTGTATTCTTTGGCTTTAAAGTTTTCAGACTAAGCTTTTTCTCTCGCGATAGATGAAGACACCGATCTGTACCTTTGCACTTGATCTTAAAGGGCCAGGTTCCGTTCAATTGTTTTTAAATCCAATTTTTTGGTTTTGTGACATCAATAATGCTGTTATTCCGCTGAATGCGTAAGTAGTGATACACAGCGAAATGTTGTTATGAATGCGGGTAAATAATATGTGTATTGCTAACAAGCACTTTGTGTATTTGCTGTTGGCTGTGCATGATGGCTGGCGACATACTCTCTGCTAGAGATGTAGTCAGTGCTGTACACCGGCCCAGATTCGACAAGTGCCCAGGACCCGTATTTATTAAGCAGTCTTGGAGGCATGCGGTCTAAGCTCTAGTGCTGCTTTTACATTTTGACAGTGTGTGGATATCGCTGAAGAAAAAAAAAATCTGTAATCCGTGGATTTAAATATCAGATTTTAATACCCATGACCTTTACTACAGCACATAGCAGAGTATATGCAGACAACCTGCATTATTTTCAAAGTACTTTGTTATTGTGAGTATGGTTGGGTGGATGCTGTGAGCCGTTTGGATGGAGCCCGGAGGTGCCTTGAACCAATTTAGGCTGGTAGAGTAGACATGAAACAAGTTGGTTGATTTGTGGTGCGTTTGTGCCTCTTTGTGAAAGTGCATCAGTGCTGCAAACACGTTATCTCTATAAGAAACCATTTACTTTGTTACTTCCACAGCTGTCATTACCTGTGCAGATTGTAAGTTCTCTGTTCCAATGTGCGTTCTCTCTTCCTGACATGTTGACATCTCTTTTCTGATTTCCACCCTGAACAATAAAAGTGGTCCTGCTTCTTCATTATTGAGAGCACTCGTCTCTTCTTTCTTGCAGAAATTCCCAGAGGTCTATACTTAATATTCACTATTGAATGTTACGGTTTTATGTGGACGGGAGGTGTAATCTGGCCATAGGTGTGGTGTCTCATAGCTCATCAATCAGCTGCTCCCGCTACTCAATAAATGTCTCTCTTTATTGGCTGGTTTCCCAAGATGCTCTTAATTTTCTTTTAAACATAAAGAAGAGGCAACTGGACTGTGGGTAATACTGCGCGCTTTATACGATGTATTCTCACATTGCCGCCCAGGGTGAGCTTATAGTCTGCCTTTTAATTAGGTTTTGACCATTTCATCCCATCTGTGTTATCTTTGATGAAACTGGCCAGCAAAAATGAATACACAGGTAGGTGCTTCTAATGAAGTAGTAATTAATGTACTTTATTAATACCTGATCTATAGGATTTTATTAGTCTGTTGTGTCAAATATCTTTATTCCACTTAATGGTGGACACTATAGAACAGTGATGAGCAGCCTGATAGGGACGCATATTACCTTTTAATATCAATAATAAGTTAAAACTACATTTAATGGGAGAAAGATTTTACAGATTAATCTCACCAGGCATCGACAGGCCGCATGGTGTGGCCTATTCCTGCTATAGATCCTGGCGCTTTCTGCGGTAGATATAACTACCTTCATATAACATACACTTAGCCAGGTTACATTAATATGGGTATTCTGAGCTAGTTTATGCTGTCATACAGTCTGAGGAGATGTAGGATTAATATCCAGCTTTACATAAATTGCCTGAAATTAAAGATAAACTTGTTTATGTCCAAGACCTTACTCTGAGCCATACTTAAAGTCTTTTTCGGAGATGAGAACCAGGTGAGAAGTAAGAAAGTGTTATTCTGCCCAAATGACCTGTATAGTACACCCAGCTAGCCAGCTACTCTCCATATTAGACCAGCGCTATTGCCTACATAGTATAGCAGGTACTGTCTCCCCTACTCACATTACTTCTGCAGAGACACCATATTACCAGCACCTCAAAACCACCTCTAGCGCCAGCGATTCTTATTGAACAGCAATGTTTACTTTCTCCATTTGGGGCTTTGTATTCTTGGGTTGCGTGTCAGCACCAGTGTGTCACTTTTCCTCCATGACCCTAGCTCCGGACACCAGAACCCGACTTTAAGTCCCCCGGACATCTAATGTTTGTCACTCCACCATTTAGGGATGTGACTCGGTGGTTGGGGTTCTAAGTTGGTCTCTAGCTAATGAGCTGCCACTTGGGGTCCCTGCACCGCCGCCGCGCACTGCCACTTAGGGTCCCCGCACCGCGCACTGCCACTTGGGCTCGCGGCGCGCTACCACTTGGGGTCCCCGCACCGCCGCCGCCGCGCACTGCCACTTGGGCTCGCGGCGCGCTACCACTTGGGGTCCCTGCTAAGATAAGTTCTGGAGTACTGTGAGAACATTTTGCTGTAACACTTCTTACATAATGTGAGCAGCTGCTGATAATTGGATGACTGTCTCTCCTCAGCTGTACATAACCTGCATTTCATGAGTTTTACATTAAAACTAATTTAACTTCTAAAAATATATTCCTGTCTTGTAATTAGGATACATATCATATTCGCAATATGTCATTAACAGACTTTACTTTTCTTATTTCTCAGCTGTCCAGTGTCTCCAGTAAGTCTGAATTTGAATTACAAACATGTCGTATGGCTCTGTTGATGGAAGTGGATTTGGAAGCAGAAATCCTTTTGGCGGGCCGTCTTCACAAGGGTATCAGCCTTTAGGTATGACCTCCAGTGTGATCCACATCTCTACTGACTGTCTATATCGGGCCTGACCAACCTGCGGCTCTCTAGGTGTTGTGATACTACAGGTCCCAGAACGCCATGCCAGCTAACGCCTGGCCGTCTACTGGCAAACCATGCTCGGGCTTGTAGTTTAACAACACCCTAGAGAGTCACAGGTTGGCCAGGCCTGGTCTGTATCCTGTCACTGTATGGTTATTGTGTCTGTGTGTACACCTGCCATTTGCAGTGTTATAGCAGTGTTTGGAAACTGTCCGTCCTGGTGATTGGAGTAAACTCCCTTCTTTAATATTTTACAGAATGATTCTGCTGCATAGTACAGTCACACAGTCTATCGGTACAGTTACTGCAATGATTGGATGGTGATGTCTTCTCCTCAGCTTGTCTAGCAGTTATGTCGACCTATTGTAAATGTTTTATACAAGGTGCCGCCTATTTAGACCCCTGAGAAACACATGTTGCCCACCACATGTGTAGGATTATTTTGTTTCTTCTCTTGGACTACAAAGCACTTGGACACTATACATGCTGACTGTTGTAAAGGAAGGAGCCTTATATCTATAATCTGTCACCTGCCTCCATGTCTGTTCTCACCCTGACCTTCTAAAGCCCCCTCTCACATAGCCTTGTAGGGCATGAGGACCTAAGACCACTCTCTCACCAGATACCTTCTATTGATAAACCTCCCTGTCAAACGCCTCTCAACTTTTATAAACCTAAATAAAAAGTTGGCTTATGTAATAGAACTATTAATAACATTTACAAATATATCTAATGTTTTTAGGAACAGATCAGAAGCAAATATATTTTGAAATAAAGTTGTGCTGGAGAGGTAGAGATATTGTCCTACACACAGCAGAGTTCCTGTTAGTACCTGAAGGATTCTGCAGTCAGTCTCTTATATCCACCTGAAATCAAAATTGACAGGTTACACAGCAATATGCTCTCAACTGCATAGCAAATGTAATGGCAAATATATTTGTAGATGTTATCGATCACTCTTTATATAAGGCAACTTACTTTAGCTGTAACTTTTAATAATCATGTAAGATATGGAAAGGAAAATATGGATTTTTTACAGGTTAATGCAGAAAATAAAATTGGACAAAAAGTGTTGTAAAATGTTACTGTCCCATTTAAAATTTGTGAGTGGCCTCCCCTTTTTCTTATGCTAGCTATTGTGCAATAGATTGGTAAAAGCACATGAAGCATGTGTTAACTGCATCATGCGTTATCCATTTGGGTGAACAAGAAATGTATGTTATCTGTAAGTAATAGCAGTGTTCTCCCCAGCACCTATTTACTGGGTGCCCCACCCAGCTGGTTTTACTTGCAATCCGGCTCATTGAGCCCAGCAAAGTCCTATTATAATAGGATAAACCATTGTTTCTCCTCTTATATCAGCCAGCAGTGTGTGTTAGACCACTGACCACCAGTCTGACCAGTCCTGGCAGGTGTGGGCAATAACCTCCAACATTTTCACTATTACTGCAAAGTATTACACTGCCCCCACCCGGCTACTTCTTAATGCCACCCGGCTGCCAAAATTTTCTGTGGAGGACACTGAATAGAAAATATGTAACTTATGACTTTCTTGTAATTGAATTATTTAGCTTGTGTATGCTTTATGGATTATTCTAAACAGATACAGTTTATCATGTTATCTTGCCTTTATCTTGTAATTCTTTAAGAAAAACATGCTGTAGTTATAGCGTTTCTCTAGCTCTTTGTACATCTTTAGCTGAAGCATAAGCTTCACATTTTGTATGTTTGTTAATTATGTAAATATTCCCTCCTAGTCACTCCCCTGCTCAGCATCTATAAACTCTCCCCCCATGCCACTCCCCTGCTCAGCATCTATAAACTCTCCCCCCATGCCACTCCCCTGCTCAGCATCTATAAACTCTCCCCCCATGCCACTCCCCTGCTCAGCATCTATAAACTCTCCCCCCATGCCACTCCCCTGCTCAGCATCTATAAACTCTCCCCATGCCACTCCCTGCTCAGCATCTATAAACTCTCCCCCCATGCCACTCCCTGCTCAGCATCTATAAACTCTCCCCATGCCACTCCCTGCTCAGCATCTATAAACTCTCCCCCCATGCCACTCCCTGCTCAGCATCTATAAACTCTCCCCCCATGCCACTCCCTGCTCAGTATCTATAAACTCTCCCCCCATGCCACTCCCCTGCTCAGTATCTATAAACTCTCCCCCCATGCCACTCCCCTGCTCAGCATCTATAAACTCTCCCCCCCCATGCCACTCCCTGCTCAGTATCTATAAACTCTCCCCCCATGCCACTCCCCTGCTCAGCATCTATAAACTCTCCCCCCCCATGCCACTCCCCTGCTCAGTATCTATAAACTCTCCCCCCATGCCACTCCCCTGCTCAGCATCTATAAACTCTCCCCCCCATGCCACTCCCTGCTCAGCATCTATAAACTCTCCCCCCCATGCCACTCCCTGCTCAGCATCTATAAACTCTCCCCCCCATGCCACTCCCTGCTCAGTATCTATAAACTCTCCCCCATGCCACTCCCCTGCTCAGCATCTATAAACTCTCCCCCCCATGCCACTCCCTGCTCAGCATCTATAAACTCTCCCCCCCATGCCACTCCCCTGCTCAGCATCTATAAACTCTCCCCCCATGCCACTCCCTGCTCAGCATCTATAAACTCTCCCCCCCATGCCACTCCCTGCTCAGTATCTATAAACTGTCCCCCCATGCCACTCCCCTGCTCAGCATCTATAAACTCTCCCCCCATGCCACTCCCTGCTGAGTATCTATAAACTGTCCCCCCATGCCACTCCCCTGCTCAGTATCTATAAACTCTCCCCCCATGCCACTCCCCTGCTCAGCATCTATAAACTGTCCCCCCATGCCACTCCCCTGCTCAGCATCTATAAACTCTCCCCCCCATGCCACTCCCTGCTCAGTATCTATAAACTGTCCCCCCATGCCACTCCCCTGCTCAGCATCTATAAACTCTCCCCCCCATGCCACTCCCCTGCTCAGCATCTATAAACTCTCCCCCCATGCCACTCCCTGCTCAGTATCTATAAACTGTCCCCCCATGCCACTCCCCTGCTCAGCATCTATAAACTCTCCCCCCCATGCCACTCCCTCCTCAGCATCTATAAACTCTCCCCCCCATGCCACTCCCCTGCTCAGCATCTATAAACTCTCCCCATGCCACTCCCTGCTCAGTATCTATAAACTCTCCCCCCCATGCCACTCCCCTGCTCAGTATCTATAAACTCTCCCCATGCCACTCCCTGCTCAGCATCTATAAACTCTCCCCATGCCACTCCCTGCTCAGCATCTATAAACTCTCCCCATGCCACTCCCTGCTCAGCATCTATAAACTCGCCCCCCCATGCCACTCCCTGCTCAGTATCTATAAACTCTCCCCCCCATGCCACTCCCTGCTCAGTATCTATAAACTCGCCCCCCATGCCACTCCCTGCTCAGCAGCTGTAAACCCGCCCCCCCATGCCACTCCCTGCTCAGCATCTATAAACTCGCCCCCCATGCCACTCCCTGCTCAGCATCTATAAACTCGCCCCCTATGCCACTCCCTGCTCAGCAGCTGTAAACCCACCCCCCATGCCACTCCCTGCTCAGCATCTATAAACTCGCCCCCCATGCCACTCCCTGCTCAGCATCTATAAACTCGCCCCCCATGCCACTCCCTGCTCAGCATCTATAAACTCGCCCCCCATGCCACTCCCTGCTCAGCATCTATAAACTCTCCCCCCCCATGCCACTCCCTGCTCAGCATCTATAAACTCTCCCCCCCATGCCACTCCCTGCTCAGTATCTATAAACTCTCCCCCATGCCACTCCCCTGCTCAGCATCTATAAACTCTCCCCCATGCCACTCCCCTGCTCAGTATCTATAAACTCTCCCCCCATGCCACTCCCCTGCTCAGCATCTATAAACTCTCCCCCCATGCCACTCCCTGCTCAGCATCTATAAACTCTCCCCCCCATGCCACTGCCTGCTCAGTATCTATAAACTCTCCCCCCCATGCCACTCCCTGCTCAGTATCTATAAACTCTCCCCCCCATGCCACTCCCTGCTCAGTATCTATAAACTCTCCCCCCCATGCCACTCCCCTGCTCAGTATCTATAAACTCTCCCCCCATGCCACTCCCCTGCTCAGCATCTATAAACTCTCTCCCCATGCCACTCCCTGCTCAGCATCTATAAACTCTCCCCCCATGCCACTCCCTGCTCAGCATCTATAAACTCTCCCCCCATGCCACTCCCTGCTCAGTATCTATAAACTCTCCCCCCCATGCCACTCCCTGCTCAGTATCTATAAACTCTCCCCCCCATGCCACTCCCTGCTCAGTATCTATAAACTCTCCCCCCCATGCCACTCCCCTGCTCAGTATCTATAAACTCTCCCCCCATGCCACTCCCCTGCTCAGTATCTATAAACTCTCCCCCCATGCCACTCCCTGCTCAGTATCTATAAACTCTCTCCCCATGCCACTCCCTGCTCAGCATCTATAAACTCTCCCCCCCATGCCACTGCCTGCTCAGTATCTATAAACTCTCCCCCCATGCCACTCCCTGCTCAGTATCTATAAACTCTCCCCCCATGCCACTCCCTGCTCAGTATCTATAAACTCTCCCCCCATGCCACTCCCTGCTCAGTATCTATAAACTCTCCCCCCCATGCCACTCCCTGCTCAGCATCTCTGAACTCTCCCCCCCATGCCACTGCCTGCTCAGTATCTATAAACTCTCCCCCCATGCCACTCCCTGCTCAGTATCTATAAACTCTCCCCCCATGCCACTCCCTGCTCAGCATCTATAAACTCTCCCCCCCCCATGCCACTGCCTGCTCAGTATCTATAAACTCTCCCCCCATGCCACTCCCTGCTCAGTATCTATAAACTCTCCCCCCATGCCACTCCCTGCTCAGTATCTATAAACTCTCCCCCCATGCCACTCCCCTGCTCAGCAGCTGTAAACTCGCCCCCATCCATTGTTTACCCAGCCTTCGCCTGGCATAAATCTATCTGGGTCTTTTTTAATGCTTTCATTTCCCCTCGCCTTTCAACCAAGTCAACACCTTCATCATATTCATGTCTTACACACGTATCCCTGTTTTCCTGCTTTTACTCAATTCTGTCAACAGCATGTTTTGATTTACATGTTGCGTCTTTTATTTATTGTTCGATAAATGAAAGTATAGTACATTTTTCATAGCAGTAGAACATATTGCTGATATAATTCTGGAATTTATTATTTACAACAGTGTCACTGCACTCATTTCATATTAAAATTTTAATTGCAATTAAAGGCGTCATGAACAGCAATGTTAACAGGGAAATAAATTCTGTTAAGAGCTGTAAAACGCAGGTGAGCTTGCTTGCCTTTAGCTGACGCTGTGAGCGTCGGTCCCTGCAGGAGAGCAGCAGGACAGACGCTCACTCATCTTCCAGTGCTCGCTACTAACCTCCTCCGCACACATGATGGTTATTCATGATCACCAACTCGCTCACATCATCCTCGTGTACCGTATTGGGTGTATCTATCCTTCTGCTTTGCATTAGCTCATCATGCTCAGTAAGATATATGCTGATCTGTTAGATCTATACAGACCACTGGAATATTTGACATCAGATCTCTGTTTTTAATATCAGAAATTGGAATTATAATCATTGAAGATCATTGATCTGGCTCACTGTATCCCCGGATTAAAATGTTACATCTTAATTCTGATATACACAGCCATTTGCTACTACTCTTACTGTATACCTAACTCAAATGCCCTTTCCAACCCCCCCACAGTCTATTACGTTAATCCTCCTTATTTCATGCACCTATGTCTCACTTCTGGAAGTCGTTGCCATGATCCTTTCTTCTATCTCTCTTCCTTCAGACAATCTCTCCCGACCCCATATTTTCATAGCAGCTTTCCCCCAAAGCCGTTTCATTGTCTGACTCACCTGTGTGCTCTCTTCTCTAGAGACTGTAACTAATATCTGAAGCTATCTGTGTGGCCGGCTCAACCTTTCTCCCCCCCAGCCATTACTCTGTGTGCCTTTATTATAAGCTTTGGTGGTCAGGGTCTTTTCTCCTTTTTATGTAGATTGCTATGCCTTTCATCTTTTTACACAGCTGTGTACAGGAATTGTTCAATAACAGGAATAAGAGTAATAACCAGTAGACGACTATCGCTGCAAGTTTTTACCTTTTTGAAAATGTAAAATCTTACTTTCCAAAGTATATGTAGAAGGTTGAATGGAATATAATCTAATGTTAGGTCTGTTGACCTATTCCATTAAATCAATGAACCACATGATGAAAACGTGTTTATTATTTGGAAGTATTGGAATATTTGTTCAGTTACTTTCAGATACAATATTCATAAGAATGCAGCCGATCCATTCACATAGCGCCTCAGTGGTGTCATTAGCTCCTAGTGAACTGATAGATTTAATATTGGATAAGCCCACAACATGGCTGCTTCCATTGTGTATATGCTACCGGTGCCCTGACCACTAGCCTCAAGCCATTTCCTATCCCAATACTATGACCATCTCAAAGACCAACTCCTGTTGTGTTAGCACTGATAATCAAGGGTAGGCAAAATAATGTAAAATTCAGTGGCCAGTCAGCCATATCTTGTAGCCAGCATGTTTTTTTTAAAGGAGCCAGGTACTATGTTCATCATATGACACAATGTTTTACACCACTAGTCATTTTTAGGCACTTTTTTTCCAGTATCGTAGCTTTAGAGAACTGCTCAGATATGAGCAAAGATGGCGAACTCTTTAACTTGTCACTTGTACAAAAATTATGATTGATGTTATATGGGGTTGGGACTGTCTGAAAAATATCCCTGTTATGTACATACAGTATAATAGGGTTAAGTCTTATTTTTGCTGCCGGGTATCCATGGGTCCTAAAAATGTACTTGTAGTACCAAACGTTGTGTGGTAATCCATATAGATTTCCCCTGGTGCACCCCCTTTGTTGGTATCCTAAATTGTACAGCTGGCTTTCAGCTTTGTTGATTTTAATTCTCTTGAATTTGACATTGTTTATCCCACCGCTGTAGAATGCCATCATATCTTGCAAATATAATGCTTTGATTAACAATATAAATGTAGACCAGGGAAGTGGCTTTTCTCAATGTCTTTCAGATTAATATACCTGTGTCAGGACACAATGAACTGGTCAGTTGTGTTACTTGTGTCTGCAGTTCAGTGTTCTGCTGAGCTGGCAATGACTTCTATACCACCCTCATGGCTGAAAAATGTTTATTTCCCAGCACATGAGAACTGAGACGATGCCAACACCTCTATTTTACGTATCACCCCTTCCATTACGGCTGGTCTCCTTGTCAATATGTACAAAGCAAAACCTAAAATGATCCATTGTAATGAAATAAGACATAATGTACAAGTCTGCTATTATCCAGTTAATTTAGAGCTGCCATTAGACTAAAAGGTTTGTATTGAGCACATTTTGCTAAATTAATAATCTGTTCCGTATCGCAGTTGTCACATTTTTCAGGTTTAATGAGTGAAAATCTATGCCAGATTTGCCATTTTAATTCCTCGACCATCCTTTTTGTGGGACTTTTTATCCCCGGTTTTAACTCCAGGATAAAGAATTGTGAATGATATAATGAAGGTAATTTTGATGTACCGGAGAAAGAGATACTCATTAAACGCAATAAATTGTGTGCTCTGACCAAGAGCCTTTTTTTAGAATGAAGACTTTTCTTAAGGCAGAGAAGACGCTTTGTGTGTTATAAATTTTCGGTGAACTATGTGAATAAGGAATTATTCTAAACTGGACAGGTTCTATTTTAATACATTACTATTCAAAACTGACTATATCTTTGTTTCGCTGTGCGCATTCATGCACGGTCCTATGGCAAAGGCCATAAATAAACACTTGTGATTGCACTGCGGTACGTTTACCGTGGACCTGGGTTCTAAATGACCCTTTTTGTGCATCTTAATGTAAAAATGTCCTGGTTTATTTGCTTTAGTAATGTTCCATTGTTATTTTTTGGTACCAATTTCAGTTCCTACTTATTATTCCATATCAAGGTGCAGAGTAACTATTTGAAAATATTGTAACTGCAGTGTTATAAAATGTGTCATTTTGTTGTGCAAATAGATACAATCCAGTCCACACTTACTAATGTGGCTTCAGTTCTGTGTTCACTGGTGTAACTACGAGCATAGCAGCCCATGCAGCCGCTAAGGGGCCCCTTTAATCAGTTAAGCAAGCTGGGGGCCCATCTCTTAGTTTATAGTCCAAACTAGTCTCCCTTCCCTCTGTCTCCAAGTTTCCATCAAGCGCTGCTCTACGCGGTCTAGATGATAAGCGTCGGGGTTCTCCACTACCCAGTTGTTGTGGAACTACAAGTCTCAGATTGCCCTGCCACTGGAACAATAGAGCGGGACTTTCCTTTGTACAGGTGCCCAGTATATCAGAGCTTTATGAGGTCACTAAATGTTAGTTTGATTTGAGTAACGGATTGTGTGAACGGTTTGTGATCTATCAGTAGCTCCCGGTGATGGAACAAATGTAATGTATACACAGTAGATGTATTACTACTTCTTTCAGTACCTGTGACTGACATTGTGTGTCATCTCTTAGTAGTGTAAAGACTGTTTCCATCACATCCATCATCTACACTGTAGATATGTCCCTGCTATGTCAGAGATCCAACACGTGACATTTGTGTACCGAAGACTCATTGTGACTGACTCATGTACAACACGTTATACGCTCTGCCAAGACGTATCATGTAACTTGTATCCTGCCCTCAACCACGCACAGACCCTCTGCGTAATCACCGTCTGTCCGTGCCAGAGACTAATGAGTATTACAACGTAAACTTCATGTTTATTTCTACCTTATTACAGCCTCTACTGATGTACTGCTACAAATTGTATATCATGTTTATTTTGACTAAACCTTGAATAATGATGTAAAAGCCATTTTGTGACAGACCCCAACTCTTTTCCCAGGCTCACGTCCTTTTTAGGGTGATTAGGAAAGATTTGTGTGAAGGGTTAATTTTGCCAGGCTGCTTTCTTGTTCCAGATACAATTAAAGGGAGAAGTCAATAAAATTGTGTTGGCTTTAGAGGGTCATTAGAGTATGATTCACTAAAGCAGAAAAACATCAACCGCTCTGTATAAAAATCATAAACTATTCCTTATTTAATTATTATTTCCTTTAATAAACAATAATAGCGTTGGTTTAAATAGTAGCTAAAAACTCCAGTGGGGCAGTGAAAATAATAGTGTAAATATGAGAATACTTGATGTTACACAGCGCATATTGTAGGCAAAGCATCAGAGATATGTCCGTGCCATGTTTTATTCAGGAATAAGAATATTACAAAATATATATTTTAAATAAGTTTCCAGCTGCCTGCCCCTGGTGTCTCCTTTCATATAGAGAAGACCATATATTGCAAAAGGCAAATTACTTTATGCGAGAGAGAAAAACTGCTGCTGTATTATCGGATATTTGTGAATGCTTTTTAGGCGCATGTTAGGGCAAAAGAAAAATGTGTGCAATAAAGTTCATGTTCACGGAAGAATCTCTCATACATGCTCTCTCGCACGCGCTCCTACGCTCTCTTGTGCAGGCACCTGCACACACAATTGAGACACTAAAACGTATCATTTTGTAGAGGAGACATGTATGTGCCGACTTGACTTGTGAGGACCAATATAAGCAGCTGCTGTGTGTACCCCTGTACACCAGAATGCAATAATTATCTATTGAAATTGATAGTTTAACATTTCACATGTGCTCTCATGTGGTCTCTGGGCCGTACTTACAGGCTCCGTGGAGAATGCATGTGATTTGCTGCTCGATGACTGGATCTCATCCAGTCACAATGTGTCCAGTCTACTGCAGAATCCACCCACAATGCCTGATAACAGAACTAGTATCTCTGTAATATATCACAGCCTGGACACTTGTTCATAAATGTTGCACAATGGATTTTCATATCAGATTTAAAGTAGTTTAATATTTTGGTTTCTCATGGCACATAATTATCACTCATCAGTGTCGTTATTTAGTGATTTGCGTCTCTCTCACTTGAGGGAATATCGAGGTCTCTGTTTCTCGCTCCCACCGGTCTTGTTGTGTCCCCTACACTTTACCTCTAATGGTTTTGTAAAAGGCAAAGCCTTCGTATTATAAATGAGCTGCAGTGCATACGTTCTCCTCTTCCGAGAGATTTATAGGGCAGCGTGTATTGCACCCTCCGGTATACTTCTGACAGATTTATATATTTATTTATATCTGGTCTATATGTAGGTCTGTAGCCCTGGGGGTTTGTACCAGACAGCAATACTAAGTTCATAATAAAGAGTTATGTGAGCGGTATTGATTTATGATGAAAGTAGATTCCGGGCAAGTTATGGTACCTTCTAATGCATCCAATCCCTTGATGTCTGCTAGATTTACTGCAGGAAAGTGAGCGTTAATCTCTAGTATGGCGTTATAGCTGCTTGTCCTGTGCGTTCTGCATGTGTAGAATAAGATACAGATAACACAATATGTTTGTGTCCTGCTCTTACGGTGCCATAGACTGAGATGTACGTGTTTGGTAGTTAGACTCTGTTTATACACTGGACCATCTGCCAGAAAGACTTTGTGTAGTTCTAGAAATCAAATCTACAGATGGGCAATAGAATTCGGGATTCAATTGACTTTTAATACTTATTTGTATTATTATTATTATTATTATTATTATTATTATTATTATTATTATTATTATTATCTTTTATTTATAAGGCACCACAAAGGTCTGCAGCGCCTTACAAGAAATTTACAGTTGTATATAATGCACACAGTAACAATCCAAAACACACACATCTTATATATAAAAATCATTGACTGTCCATTTATGCATTCGAACGCCCCTGCACCGATTGGGATGAAACCAACGCGAGGTGGTCCACTTAGATCCTCACCAGGTTTTAGAGGGGTTGAGGTCCCGGTCGGACCTCCACTTGGTATACTCTGGGCAGAACTTTGACCTGGGAGGCCTGTTCTGTCCCTTCCGCTGGACGAATTTGGATGACATTTAATATAAAACCAAAACGTCACTTGGCAGCCACCTCACGGGTGTGTTGGAAGAGCTGCTAATTGTTTTTAAAAGGTTGACAGGTATACCCAGCTCATTGATATCTTAATAACTTGAAGATTTAAGCCCGGGCAACACTGGGTACTTCAGCTAAAAATACATATAAAAAGTAGTATCTGGTCTTTGCATTATTTGTGTATAATATAACACATTATACACACAGATAACTTAGTAACAAGTTATTACGGGGCAGTAAATGAGAGGGATGGTAATGTCCAATGTGAAGTCAGCTCAGGAGAACGGTGAGGGAAGCAGCCTAGAGGTGCAGAGGGTGATGGAATGGTGGAAGGGGGCCTTACATCCTAAAGGGAAAGTGGTAGCCCCATATAGGGTGGCACTGAATGGGGTCCTGGAGGAAGGAGTGGGAAATGGTAATCAGTGTGGTGATGAGGCAGAGGTCATTGGCAGAGTGGAGAGAGCTGCAAGGAGTGGGAGGGGGAGGTGAGGTTGGGTCTAAATCTGTTTCTGTTGTCCACAGGAAGCCTGTGCAATGCCTGACGTAGAGGATCCGCAGAGAGAGCAGTGGGAGAGAAAAATAAGGTGGACAGCAGCATAGGGGATAGACTGAAGAGGGGCACAGTGGGAGTAGGTAGGCCAGAGAGGAGGAGGGTACAGTAAACAAGCCGAGAGATTACAAGGGAGTGAGTAAGCGTTGGTGGCTTCCACGGTTAGAAAGTGCTGATACTTATGAATTGCAGGAATATCTGAGCAGAATTAATAAATATTGTAGTTTTATAGAGAATTTTTTCAACTAATTGCACAAAGTAAAAAGGAAATAAAAATATATTTTACAGTAAAATAACCCCCCCCCCCCTATTTAAATCAGAAAGGAGATTCAAGAATTAGTTGCACTAAATCTAAAACCATCCCCTGAACTTTTTTCTTATCTCTATTGAAGTTTTAAACAGGGCTCTGGATGGAGGAGTGATGGAGTAGTGGCTTCCTCTCATGGCTCTGATAGGTGGACTATATAAAAGAGTAGAGAATAAAGAAGGGGAGAGAGACTGCAAAAGCTCTTTTTAAAAAAATAAAATAAAAAATATATATTTAAAAGTTGTTTTAAAAAATACCATTTGTTTATATTCCGGTGCTAGTAATCACAATGATACATTGTGTCTTCGTATCAGGGATGATTATAGAAGGGTTTCAGATAAACGTGCCGGTAGTGATACAGTTATTGCATTAGCTGTGTGAGCAGCTCATTATGCTGCCTGTATTAAGCAGAGAGATATTTACTACGTGCAGTAAACAGATTTCTGATTGGTTGTTATTCTTTTGGTGCATTCCATGGTCCGATCAGTGTAACAGCAAGATGTTGTACAGCGCCACATACACACATACACTGGGCTTAATAAATGTAGCTATGAAGGTTTAACTACACTGAACACAAACCACACGGGAATTAAACAGTCCGTGTTACATATCTTAGTGTG
The DNA here is from genome assembly GCF_038048845.1 of Mixophyes fleayi. Lineage (NCBI taxonomy): Eukaryota > Metazoa > Chordata > Amphibia > Anura > Limnodynastidae > Mixophyes > Mixophyes fleayi. Next base: position 6,899,140 of record NC_134406.1, read on the forward strand.
CAGGTCAGGTATTCTGAGCATCGTTATTATATTTGGACCTGTTATGAAAATTAAAACCAAGTGGGAGACTTATTGTTTGTTAAAAATAAGCTCTTCTCCCGCCTGCGTACATAAAACAAATGATATGATTTTTTTTGTCATAAGCTAGAGAATTAAGTCTTCAGAAATGAAGGATTTTTATTTCTGGGTAAGTAAACCTCAGGATTTACAGAATAATGGGCTGACACAGGCCCAAGACTCCAAGGTGCAAATTATGGGCTAGTTTTTCGGCCCATGAATCACTCTTGGCTGTAATTTTCCAAGCAAATCTTTTTTTTTCTCTCCGTGTGTCTTCAGGCCTCCCCAGAGAAGAGCTGTTTGAAAATAATTTTATGATGCTCTCGTCTTTTCTGCTGCATGTGAAAAATTCTGCTGTGCTTTGCGTCTTCCTGCCATAGTAAACAAACTAAGCCTTTGGTCTTTTGTACTGAGATTGCTGCGTCTGTCCGGAAGGGCGCCCGGTGTCTCGCCTTATACTGCAGGCTGGAAGTCGCGCTCTCGTAGTAAATCTCGAGCCCCTTCCGTATAGATTGATTGTTTTTTTTTTTTTCTTCATCCAAATAAAAAGCTGTGGTTAAAAAAAATAAAACTCAATTCATGAGAAACTTTTCCAAATATACTCTGTGTGCTGATTTTGGCTTTCAATCCAATACATTACTACTTCATGCATTTAAAACCTGAAGAGATTAGGGATTCATTGCATAAACTCTGTTGGTGTGTTTTTATCTTTTTAATCAATGTTGCAATTTGTTTACTTGCAGAAAGATACAAATATGCACTAAAGCCATAGCATCTAATCAGATGCTGGATTTTTGTCTAGCTTGCACTAGACAAATGAAAGCTGGTTACTGATTGGTTATGATTCTCTTGCAGAATTTTACCTTATTGCAATTGTGGTGAAACGACCCTCTGAGTCTTTTTTTGGGCTGCTGCATTGAAGGCTGGTGTTAAATAACACAAGACATATTGGTAAAGGTGATTTACTAACTATGAAGTCCTGAGTCTAATGAACAACACAGTGATGACACCTTGAGGAGGGGGGAGGGTTGTACCCCAGGCCAAGTCCCGTCGGACTGTTGATCGATGAGACTCCACAAGATGTTCGGTACCTTAGACATCGCTGATGTTTGCTCGCACCTCATAATTTGGCTTTTGTATGTCATATGAGGCTTATAAAGGGCCTTGCGTTGAATGGAATTCTCCCCATTGACTTACTGTCAGAGAAAAGGTTGTGTGCTCTTCCGAAACTAGAATCTCTGATGTTCACCAAGACATTAACTTCACACATCCAGTCCTTCCCGCTATCATGTCACCTCCTTCACCAAAACATCCCCAGAGTACACTTCTTTCCCCCTCTTCATGCAACCAAAGCTAATATCAATGGATATTGGGTATGATAGCAAGGGGATCTTTTTCCTATGAGCACCAGTCTCCCTGTCTGTAACATTTGAAGGACGGTGTAAAGAGCCTCTCTTAGAAACCTATTTATCAATGGGGCAAAACGTTATATTGACAGCGAAAATGGGTGTGTGCACGACGCCAGGGGGCTTCTTGTGGAATTGCCCAGTACATGAGAGGTTTCTGTCGAGATTTGCGGAAATTAGTGGACCAATAATACACCGGCTCATTATTCTGATAATAGAACCATGATGTACAATTAGTTGCACAGCAAATGTACATAAAAGCTAATGTGCCACATTTATACTAGTATACTGTACTTATGTGTATGTTACAAAATACCTTTTCATAATGAATAAAGTTGATATATTTTAGGTTTCAGTGGCTCTTTAAGATCGCTATGTACAAGTTTCATTATTCAACACACATAACAAGTTTCATAACTGCGTGAAGAAATAGCAACAGGGACAAAAACTGATCTGCAGATCTGTAATTCAACGTCTAACAGGACGTTACATTCAGTGTAGAACGTGTACAGACACCTGTTTAACACCCCTGCACGAGTCCTGTGTGTGCCACTTGTAGTTAAAGCACAGATCGGTTAATTAATCCTTTGTTTGCACAGGTTCCTGTCCAGCTAATTAGACGCATGTAGTCGGTCATGGAGTTCAGTACTAGGAGGATTCAGTGGGAGAAAATGATCTGTTTTGGGGGGGGGGGGAGGGTGATGTGACTATTAGTAACGTCTGTCTGTATCGCATAAGGACGTGTTTGTCAGCGACCAGGGTGAATCACTGTGTATCTCACAGACAGAACCTGTATCTGGGGCTGTGTGGGATCCTGTGACATTACACGCTGCACATAAGGCGACCTCTCCTCATTTATTGTGCATCCATGTGTAGTATTATGCAAAATAGCTGTAACCGCGGCACCTTTAAATTTACCCTTTTCACCTAATTTTTAAAATTCGAAATGGAGGGAACCCCTTCCTTGGCTCCTAAAATTAAATAAATACATACATAAAAAAATAGTAACATGGGGCCTGATTCATTAGAGATCTTAAATTGAGAAGTATCTTATTTAAGCCTCCTGGACAAAACCATGTTACAATGCAAGGGGTGCAAAGTAGTTTTCTGTTTTGCACATACATGAAAAACAGACAGTATTTAACAAATGTGCAAAACAGAAAACTACTTTGCACCCCTTGCATTGTAACATGGTTTTGTCCAGGAGGCTTAAATAAGATACTTCTCAATTTAAGATCCTTAATGAATCAGGCCCATGGTTCCTAGGTCTTTCTCATTGGCTACTGAGTCAGCATAAATTTATCCCTTGTGTGCTTGACTATTAATATAGACTGTAACAAAACATGAGCGCTTGTATCTGTTTCTCCCTTACTATGCCATGTGTGACTGATTTCCGTGGTAGGGAAAGTTTTCCTACTTTATAAATAGGCTTCTCGTGCCTTTTTGTGGCCTATGGCAGGCGTGTCGCAGATCAAACACGAGAGCGACTCTCCAGGTTGCGGAAGACCCAGAGCCCGATCTGATGAGAGTTGTGTGTTATTCTCTTCTACATCCCTGGGTTTGTCATAGTTGTTTTTTCTCTATGTTTATTGAGCCTGCTACGGCAGCATACAGTTATTTCTGTATCTGTAACAGTTTGAAAATAAAATTTCTGAAACTAGATAAATAGTTAATAAAAGTAAGATTAGTACTGTGTGCTGGATGTAGCCGGGGATTTCAGACCGTGAGCACTGCATCCTTTCTGTTGGTTTAGGAATAATTCCCCATTTGTCGCCTTTAACCATTAACGTCCTCTCTGTTCACCGTTAAGTATTCTTTTCTTCATACTACATACAAACTTTGCGGTATCCACATTTAATGACACTTGCCGTCTTCTCTCCTCTGCTGCAAGTCTCTTGGATGAGGAGACTGCCACTAATTGAGCCCTTTAAATCACATGAAATCTTCAAGGCTGCTTAATTCCTTTTTGTAGTTCACTGCTAATCAGGAGATGACATAGACAGAAGTTGTTTCATCTTACTTAAGAAGTACAACTTGAAGAGAGTACAGGGAAAAAGCTTTGGTCTGTGCGCGTTGTATTTTATCTGGTAACAAGTTTATTCCTGCTGGTGGTTAGGTTTTGACAAGCACCAAGTTATGTGCGTACTCCTAATTATTATCTTTCATAATGTTATTAGAAGCAGTGTTTGAGGTTATGTCTGATACCTAGTACCTTTCTGTGACTCTATTGCTTACATTTGCTGCTGACCTGACCTCCTTCAGTGCACGATGCAAAGATAATCGTAAAGTTTCTCCACCTGTCCTGAATATTAACAGCGGGACCTGTTTAATTCACCTCCCAAAAGCACAAGAAAATCCACTTTGGGACATTGACATATAAAAGTTTTGAATTTTAATGAGCTAAATAATATACCAGAAAAAGGAATATATTTATACTTCTGTGTTCGGCTTATAGTATGTTGACTGGTAATATCGACTGTTGTGTGTGCATCGTGATGGAGAAAAGGTCGAAGGCAAGTTTTGCCTTTAAAGACGTTGCCGTTTTAAATTTGCCCTGCAAAGTCACCGAATATCTAGGGGTTAAATGTATTAAACTGCAGTTTAATACATTTACTCCCTAGAGCCGTAAAAAGCGGGAGTTTAGTTTCCTTTCCCAAACTCAGAACATAAAAAATTTGAAAAAACAGGCTGGGCCGGTAGGTATTGATGTCAAAGTGTACACACTGTGTGCGGTTCTGCATTGAGTTAATTGGGGCACTATAAAGAGAAGCCAAATATTAGGACGTCCAAACACTCGTGACCAAGAGGACCTGTACACAAGAGACCTGCAAATCCTCTATTATTTACCACCGCCCCCCAGATAAATGTATTGATAGATACAGGTAGACTGTTAGCACCCCCCGGGGTGTACATAGGGGCATGGCTGTAAATGAAGTAGTTTAGGAACAATGGTTATCGTTCCTGTTGCCTAGAATTCTGATTCCCAAAGCCTCACTGTGTACCTAAAGGGTTAACACAATGGATCGCAGAAGAATATTCTATATAGATTCACTCTGAAGAGAGTGAAGGATATTTTACCTGGAGTTATATAGAAAATGAGGAACTGTTTACTTTCCATGGTGGCTAATGAGTTTTATGGTCATGGCTTTGGATTTAGAAGCATTAATAGTTATCTATTGTAAGGATTTAAATTAATGCTGGAGATTCAAGAGATTGTGTAGTAGGTCTGAAGAGGAACAGGAGCTAAGTGTCCGCATAAAGACTAACCTTGACTTCCCAAGCTTCCTGTGAGCATACTGGATCTAACCACTCTACAAGGCGTGCCATGGTAAGGGCAAGAGGAGAGGGCACAGTGGGCAGCTGTGCCTGGGGTCCTGCTTGGGGGATGGTAGTCAGATTTCAGCCCTCAGGTATTTATATCTATTGCTCTTAACGAGTCTATTAAATTGTCCCTGAAACCCAAGTTTTCTCAGACTGGGATTTCCATAAAACATTGCCAAGGCTGAGCGACAAGACTCCTATATAGTATAAATTTGGTACAATAAATGATGTAAAGAAAACCCCTAAATCTAGGCTATGAAGTTATATGTCATTTATAGCTGTAATTTTTGAATGAAAAATTTACTTTCAACATTTTTTAAATTGCATTTGTAGCTCACCTGATTGAGTTAGAGAGTTGGGCGAGGTCTCATTTTAAACCTCTTATTAGGAGCTTTCATATGGTCAATATAAATTTAAAAACATAAAATTTTCAAAATCAGAATTTTGATTTTCTCAAAAGCCCATTTGTCTACAGCATTTTTTGAAAAACATGCCAAAACTTGTTCATACTGTTGTTAATAAATCCCCAAAGATTTATTTTGGGATCATGATGGTGTCATCTGCTACAAGAGTAACATCCCGTCACTCTCCCCCAACAGAGGGGGTGGTGGAGTAAGCCCCATCCGGTCACACATGGGTGTGGTTCACCTAACGAGATTAGACGATACGAATCGTTTCATTGCTGCAAAAACAAAAGGAATCCCTGAAACACCCTGGAGGTCTTTCCTTACACATTTACATTGGAATGGGGGAACTCCAGACAGGTTTTCTTGGCAGAAGTGAAGCCTTATGTAGGGTGCATGCGCACTGGTGTGTGTTTTATTTTTCTTCTTTAAATATGTTTAACTTTTGTTTAGAAGTCTGTTTAACACATGTAAATGGCTATGATACAGCTTCTAGTGTTACTTTCCCAATGTCTTTTTACTTGTGGGATTCCTTTTTTGTTTTCTTGTTCCATTTTTGCATTTACAACATGTAAAACATCAGGGAGCCTACAGTGATAAAATGCTGGTAATAATGCATATCAAATGTATTTGTTCTGAGTTTTTTCTAGCATTAAGAGCGCAAGTAATAAAGCATTATATATGGCTTATAATCTCCAACAGAACAGCGCCCTCTGTGGTCATTTTTATCAAATCAGTGTTCAGTGATCCTTGATTAAAGCCGATCTCTAAAGTGTTGGATTAGATTTCCTAAGCTATAATCGTTATTGATCAGCAGAATAGGCGGCAAATCAAAGATGTGGTGTAAGGGAATACATTGCATTAAGACTGGAAATGTTTTCATAAATTTTCTGTTTATAGGATTCAACCTACAACTCATGTAATCTACTCTGGTAGATAACACTTATTCTGGCTAAAAACAAGCTAGTCGGTCACTGAAACAGTCCTTTTAATGTCTTACCTGTAGCTTGTTGGGCCCCTGAAAGCTACTTCTCTTGCTGAGTAATTTCTTGCATGACTTGTGAGTCTTGAATTTTTATTATTATTATTATTATTATAATTATTATAACAATTATTGTGAACATCTACAGTACACAGGCAGTTTACTCTCCCAGTGATTGTGTGCTTATTGTCTAGCCTATGCTGCTCACATAGCATTTGAAATTAAATCCTGTATTTTATGTTGGTCTTTTTGTTGTCTAAAGTACATGTTGTGACCTGCAGTAGGTCCGTACTGTGTCCTGTGCGCTGCCGCCTCATACTGTATTGATAAGAACGTTAGCCATGAGCGTCTTGTCTAATTATCGAAGCATTACTCCACAATGCCGGCTCCTTTACCCTCCAAGCCTTTTCAGTTTAATGACTCTGAGAACTTAAAAATCTGCTTTGTGTCTTTCAATCAGCGGGAGCTCTCCAGGCCAGCGACTCTCGCCACATAAAGCGCGTCCGTTTCCGCTGCACGCTCATTGTGTTCTTGTCTCATCTCTCTGTGTGATGAGCACTTAACAGGTCAAGACCAGTGATCCCAGACTATACTTTGCGAACAGTGTGGCGTTTGAGGCATGAAAGTATTGTACAGAAAAACAAACTCTGGAGCATACAATATTCACTTACAATGGAGGAAATTGTAACTTCGCCAAAGAGTTGGAGCGTTTTTAGAATACATAGGACCAATTGTGAGAGCTGAAGGTGAGAAATGTGTTGTGCGGGGGATTTGAACACTTTACCTTGGTTAAGCTGGGTGGACACTAATGCAGTCTGACTTCAGATGCAATTTCTGTGATGATTTCACCAGCGACTGAAAGTCCCGATGAGCCTGGTGATTTATGCGCACACACCGACACGATTTACCTTCAGATCTGTCATCTACATCCCTCATAACCATCTGCTGAATAGACTGTGACTCTGTACACTGTACAGATATCTGTCTACACTGCTGGTCGTGAGTGCGTGCACACTGCCACATTTGCACGACATCGCTCCATCATTGATCGTGAATTTTAGGAAGTTTACAAAACCAAATCAACAGATGCGATGTGCTTTTCTATGATAAAACATGATCGTGGGAGCATACACACTAAGGTGATATCTGACCAAACGGTTGTGAATTGTATTTTCTGCACGATAATTACATGGATATGTACCCAACTTTACATGAAGAGCTTCTTTACTCAGGGATTCTTCCCATGAATAAGTCATAAATATCAGACCAGTGAGTGATTAAATGTCTCTTGTGTTTGCCCAATGCAGTTCTGTTTTTCCATTTTCTGAACATTTTAGTTTGATGCTTTTATTTTGTGTTTTGCTTGGTGTGTGTTATAACCTGTAGGTGCCACTGTTGCTTCTGCTGCCCACGCAGAGGGTTTAGTCGGTGACTTAATCCTATCTTCAGGAATAAGGTATTAAACAGGAAACAACTACTGCTAGAAATATAAAGCCGCCTACAGGTAATTGTGGCTCTGGTTATATGTCATGTAGGTCAGTGTATATGGGATATTGCGCTCCTTGCGTTACATTACGTGAGTATTAGAGTTCACAGTGGAGTATATAATCGGCAGTGCTTATAATACCCAAGTTTTCCTGATATTGCAGGAGTTCATGTATATGTTAGTGGCATGCAGATGGCAATTAGAGATGGCAGCACTTTAGATCCACTCTGTGCCCTTGCTTTCGCCTAATCATCTTCTCACAAATATAAACCAGTTCCACATATATGTATAGGCAGTGGGATATTACCTTGTAGTGCTCAGGAGTCATTGTACCAAGGACGGGGTTATCTACCGGAATATGATGTCTGTTCAGCTGCTGGACCTATAGAGTTCAGCTGTCATCGCTGTTGTCATCTCACTTTGGTGAACTCCATGCCTGCTTCTGCCAACGTGGGGAATAAGTATCCTGGCCTGTGTCCATCGGTGAGCACGATAAACAGATATCCCGGGTACACAGATATTCCGAGCTAGAGGACGAAGGTTATGTTGTTATAAATGGGGAAGGAAAGTCTTCTTGCCAGCAGCTATTGGTCTTAAGATTCAACTTTCATGACTACACCGTACGCTCTATTCTCATTCCAACCTTACCACACCGCCGGTAGCTGCGCAGAAATGCCGGGTGCCAGTGGCTGCTTTATTAATGGCGTCTGCTAGCCACACCCACTTTCCCCAACCCCAGGTACAAATGTTATTTTGTTACCTTATGTATCCTGTGTTCCCCACACCTCTTAGATTGTATTCTTATATGTGCAGGGCAATCTTTACCTTTTGTTTCGTGTCATTGTATGTTATTTATTTATATTATGACCCCTACATCGCTCAAACCCTGCATAATAAGCTGGCGCTTTATAAATAAAGAATAATATTTTGTCTATTATATATAGGATAATGTGCTCCTCGCTGTAACTCACATGGCTGTTACCAAGGTGATTTAAACGTGCAGCCCAGAGTTCGGGTCTGTTCCTATTTAGTCTCTGGTTGTCTCCGGGTTCTCCGCCGCGGGAGAATGTGTTGATATCATCATCATCATAGATGTCAGGTTTACAGAAGAAGCTCATGCATTGACCCTGAAGCGAGAAAACTGTAGTTCTGTTCTTAAAGAACCAATTATTTGTTTCAATTTGCATTCTGAGTAGTGCAGAATTATAGAAATAAGCCTACAGACACTAGCTAGAAGTTCCTGATTTGTTGTGTAAATGCCCCCTTACATAGGGTAATAAATGTATCATATGCTGCAGATTACTGACTGATCGGCCATGCTCTGTTTTCCCTAATATATAGAAATGTCCTGACTTGACTGTAAAACATTTCTATGTGGTTCTGTGCCAGTCGCCAGGGAAACAGATTCAGAATGTGCAATAAACATCTATCTTATTAATTGCTCTTCACTCTGGATTAAAGTCAAGTTTCTCATGGCTGAAATTTTCCACCAGCATGGGACTTGTCAAATGATGAAATTAAAATTGTCCTGATATAATGTTAGCTATTAGAAATAAAGAGTGTGGCATGCAGAGGTGACACTGGCCCTAATGACGGCTTTTCTGCTCTGATAATCACTGTGCGCCTTTTACACTGTGCACGTAGGTGAATTCTCGCCTTACGGATTGTGGCGTTTCAGCAATACGTTACCTTTTACTCAAATAGCCCTGGTACCTCTGCCCTGAAGACACAGCATATCATGGGCATCATTTACCTTACTCACATGGCAAATGGGTTTGAGGAGGGCATGTTTTGGGCCATCCTTATGCATGTGGCGGAGCTTTCTGTATAAGAGGCTTTCTCCCCTGAGCACAGCGTGGCGCAGGGGAACTCCATGGCATCTTGGCTCCCGGGGTTTGCCAATGCCTGGAGTAAGGACGTGGGCAGCACTGCACAGAAGGATAATTAATTATTCACGTACAAGTCTCTGTCTGATGGAATGCTGTGTGTTTTGGAAATTCCTTCATGGATAAGATATAAATGTATCTGAGTGGGAGATGTCACTCGTGATATGCCATAAATTGCTCATCCCTCAGTAGGCGGCAGCTTGGGAATCTCCTATGTCTGATGGGGTCTGTGGCATCTGTCTTGCTGGTTGCCACTGTGTGTATAAATCATGTGGACAGTTAGCATCCTGCGACCATTCTGCATTTGGGGACGGTATCCACACTTCACAATTTCAACTGGTGATTAAAAAGTAAGATATCGCCAAACAAAACAAGGCAGATAAATTCTCAGTCTATATAACTGAATCTAGCAAAAGCATTTTGTAGATGAAACCTGGAATATTATTCAAGCAAAGGGTTACAGTATTCAGGGCTTGGACTTTCCCAGCTACTTGTCCTGTATGACACAGGATAGCACCATGACCGTGCTGCAGAGTGATGTCCACCTTCAGATTACTTGAATTTGGTGGCTTATGTACAGTGTATTTCTTTCTGTGCTCTATATCCATGTATTTATATCACCAGGCACAGATGATCGCTTTTGTTGCAATGGTCAACAGACGCTTTTCTGTACATTTGGACAAAATTGTGTTCAGGAGAAAGCTTGGTCACGTCCTGGGGTAAGAAGACAAGCTACTCGTTATATGAATACCTGGCTAAAAAATAAAAATCAATTTAGTAAAAGTTGCAAATGGTTCATTACAATAAAGTAAAACAAGGAATGATTTGAAACCCCTATAACCCCAACCCACCCTGCTGTACATATGATATAATTCTATTGAGCCACTCTGTGATTCCTGTGAGACTGGCACAAGATGTTATTGTCCTACCTGTTACAGCTGTCATGTCAGGATTGCGTTTTTTTTCTGTTCAGGCTCAAATCTGCTCCGCTGAAGTTTGCAACGTGTCTGCTCTGAAAATATTTTCCTTTTCAGGCGACTTAATTCAAAGAGCTGAAGTTCTGGCTCCTGGCATCCAGCATAGGTCATAGGTCATGGATTCCACTCTTGCTTCTTCTTTTTTGATTTTCATGAACACAACTTTGGGTGCTGATAAGAACACAAAAAAAAATTCCTTTTGAAGTAACATCCAGACAGAAAACGACAATAGATCCCGTTCATGCTTGTGAAACAGAAGCTTCCTGCTGAGCCGACCTGTTTACTTACATATACGTATTTGTTGTAACCTTGCTCTGAAAATTATATGACTTTTGCAGTTGTCATCTTCATTATCAGGCCTATATACCCCGTAACAATCTGTATATACCTTTGTTTTTGGTGAACGTGGCGAAATCTGAAGTGTACCCATCACAGACATAGGTTGGAGCAGCCATGTTTTTGTCTAAAGCCCAGCAAATTTCCAGGGATAACTGGTGGGCACCCTTGTCTACCTGATGTGGGGGGGGGGGGGGGACTTATTAATAAATAACATAAGCAATTAAGGTAATTTAGCTATATTGACATTGTCTTTTTATATTTAGCAGTTCTAGCATGTATTTATATCACTTCTGGGGGTAAATGTATCAAGCTGCAAGTTTTCGGCCTGGTTTGAAACATTGGAGTTGTTGCAACCAATCAGATTGTATTTATCATTTATTTAGTACTACAAATACTAGAACACAGCTAGAATCTGATAGGCAACATCTCCACATTTCAAACCCACCAGAAACTTGCAGCTTGATACATTTACCCCCTGCTTGTTAAACCTCTCTGGACAACACAGGACTGTTATTATTTGAGCTGGTTGATGCACCCTACCATATTAAACCTCAAAAAACATACTGGTAGGTTAATTGGCTTCTGACAATGGAGGTGTGTGTTGGGGAATTTAGTTTGTAAGCTGCAGTGGGGCAAGGGCTAATGTGGGACAAATATTCTCTATACTGAGCTATGTAATATGTTTGGTGCTGTATAAATAAACAGTAGTAATAATGATACAGGGTGACCTGTGCTCCACAGCTATTCTAGCAACAGTTGTGGGTTTTAAGCAAATACAATTCAGAAATAAAGATAGGGGTGAAGGAAGTTTACAGTTCAATATGAAACTCTGCATAAGTTATTTAAAATCTCTAAGTAAACCATTAGACTTATGTAAGTTCTGTGCTCTTAATCATTGTCTTTATAGGATGAGGTATGAATACAGTTGTATCCAGTGCAGAAAGCTCTCTTGCCCTGAGATATAACCTACTCGTATATAAACATGGTTCACAAGCAATGTAAATTAGTATAATAACAGGAAGAAAAAAAAATATTGAAGGGCGTCGTGTTCAAGGCAACAAATCAAATCCTCTGAAACTTTTGCGGAGAGTTTGATATCCGTGATAATAATAATTTTCTTCTACTGTCTACTGTGAATTGATTTATCAAGTGTGAGACCTGTATTAGAAACAGTCTTGGCTGATGAGGGATAAAAGGAAGTCAGGCTACGAGGGAGGCTGCTGTCCAGGGTACTGACATCCGCACTGGCTTTATAAATGTACAACTACTGCATAGGAAACCTCACAGAGCCTGAGATGTAGCTGCATGTCATTATATACACAGGAGAGACGGCTGAAAGATACATGATAGGAGGCTGTGGCAGCAGAAATATTGGGGGTGCTCAGAGCTGGCTCCAAGACATCTATTTTTGGCCATAGTGTTGCTGATCCCGTCTTATGTCCGTTCTCCGTGTGCTCTCATACTGCACAGGAATCACTGGTAACCGGTAAACCAGAGAATAGAACCATTTCATTCTCCTTAGAACACAGGTGTGTGATTTTTCCACAAGTGCATTAGAATTGCACATTAATAAGGTTTGAGCCACTCCGGGTGGTCTCTCTGTACTGGGGATGAGCCGGAGGACATGGTATAGTTTTAGCTTCTGTTGAAGAGATGGGAATGTGTGATCCAGCCAGGCTTCTCCATATTGTGGTCAATCTGGCTGGGGTCTTTGAGGGTTTAATACGTACATAAAAAAGTGATATTTCTGTGATTTGGTTTATCTGTGGATACACCCCCTGCCCCCTCCCCCCAGGGTAGATAAGGCTAATTTTTCTATTATTTTTTTTTTATATTTATTTTTTAAATAAGCAGCATATTACAGCAACTATCTTAATATATGGGCACTTTATTAGGGAAATATGCACTAAAACGTACAGTAAGCTGCTTTAAGATGCTCCTCACATTTACTTTCATGCTGTCAGTAACTTACCCCAAAGCTTACTTCCTATCTTTCGTTTTTCCATATTTTGTCACGGTCACAGATACAGGGATTAAAGTTGTTTTTCTTTTGATTTTATTTTTCACTTCTATCCATCATCATCACCATTTATTTATATAGTACCAACAATTCTGCAGCGCTGTACAGAGAACTCGCTCACATCAGTTCCTGCCCCATTGGAGCTTACAGTCCTTATTCCCTAACACACACACACACACACACACACACACACACACACACACACACACGTTCATTTTGTCATTTTTCAATTATGTACTAGTATGTTTTTGGAGTGTGGGAGGAAACCGGAGCTCCCAGAAGAAACTCCACACAGATAGGACCCTGTTCAGATATTGAACTCGAGTCTTCATTGATTTTGTTAATGTTTTTTTTTTTTTTATAGATCCACATATAAAATGCCTCTATTAGTACTGTACCATACTCGTCAGTTATGAATAGTTATTGTAGCTGTTTTTACCTTAATGACAGCATGGCCCCCTCTAATGCAGTCATGTAAGTTGCCATTAATTCTACAACAATTGTTGCAGCTATATCATTAGATTTCTCTCCTTTCTTTTCCAACAGCCTCCCAGATTGACCCACATGAGCTTCAGGAACTCTTCCAGATCACTTCTGGGGATGTGTTCAGGATAAATTCGAATGGTGGGTATTACAGATGTCTTCCTGTTATTATATACCCTATATATGGCCTCAGCAGAATTTCCTTCTCGATTGCTGTTAATGTGGCTTTGTCACCAAATCCCCGGGGGAGTCCCTGCATCGAAGGCGTGTGGTACATTGGGGGGATTTGTACCTTATGTAGAGCCTGGAATGGTGAGAGCCCGATGCATGCGGAGGAAACTAGTGTAGTTATTCTGTAATGTCAACATGTTCATGTACCTTACTCTGCACAAGTCCTAAAGCATTGTCATTTCTGTGTGCTAGTTGTCTTAGCTGACCTTCTTAGTACATTCTGTTTGTAGTTATAATGCTTCTTTCACTAGAACTGCACTGACTCCATGTCTTCGGATTTGGCCAAGTACCAATCTTTTTATGGAAGATTCTGCTGAATACAGTGTTTAGTGTTTGTTGCATTCTGGATTCAGTGCTTAACTCCTTCTCCAAGATGCTTAGCGTTATACAAATGCTATCGGGAAGATTTTGATGATGATGATAACCAGATCAGTTTTACAAGTGACCCTTTAGTAAAAACAACAAACAAACCTTAAATTACACTTGTTGCACCTTACTGAGCCACCTTATGCATCCAGCTACTATTGAAACTGCAGCCAATCATTTTTACTAAGAACCAGTGACATCACGCAGAATGCAGCCAATCGTTTCACTAGTAACCAGTGACCTCACGCAGAATGCAGCCAATCGTTTCACTAGGAAACAGTGACCTTACTCAGAATGCAGCCAATCGTTTCACTAGGAAGCAGTGATGTAACGGAGGTTGTTTTTTATGTATCAGTGATGTCATTAGTCCCTAGTGAATTGCTGCATTGTCATATTGTCAGTATTTTGAAGCCCAGGAGAAGGCTGTCTCAACTGTGCATGGGCTACAGCTACATTTTATACATTTTGTTTAATCCATAACGAATTGCAAAGACCAAATCGAGCATGACCTCTCGTACATCTGGTTTATTCTGAACATGCATAACCTGTGGTGATGTGACGCTGGGCACCAATTTCCTCTGGAATTTAGTTTGTTGTTGTCTCTTGTTGACAGTACAGTCTTTGGAGAGAAACCTGCGCTCCCTGGGGACTCCTAGCGATACACCAGAGCTCAGAGACCGCCTGTAAGTTCCTGCTCGCTTTTTATTACATACGTGTCCCGGCTATATCACACATGTCACTTGATTTTATTGTGCTCTATATCACCGTTTCCTGACATAGTAAAGGAATATTGATTTTTTTTTTTTATATTTAATGGCAAATAAACATGGTTTCTAGAAAGCTTCCAGGATACATTGCCTGTTCTTCATGCTGTGGCAGTGACTCATTACTTTAACATGATCGTGGCCATCGACCTTCAGAGCTTCCACTCTTCCAGGCTTGTTACTTGTTGTACGTCTTAAATAAGATTTGTGCATTGTAAATATCAACAGTACTATCTACACTGCAGACCTGTTCTGGTTTCTAAGGGAACTGAGCATTTCTTACTAGACATTTGCCTGAAAGTTGAAGATCTGCAAAGTAAATGTGGAATTTCCCCATAAACAACTTATAACTAAGGATTTTATTTTTTTCTTTGACAAAATAAACTCTCTCTGCTCATATAGATGGTTATCAATGAGTTCCTCTCCTAATTGTCTGCTTAGGCAGTAATGTTGTTTGTTTAATACAGATTGTTAGTTAATGTAAATGCAAATGTATTGATTTAAAAGAGCAAGTTTATATAGAACAATTGTATGTAGTATTTACATATGTATGTGCAAAAGTCTCAAGGGTTTATTAAAACTTAATTGCTGAGATAGATGAAACAAGTTTCTTCTGGGGAACATTGTGCATTCCAGCACAATCCCCAGCTGCTGTACCATGGAGGTTAGGGCAAGAGGGGACACAGCGTCTGACCGGTGCATAGTTGTCCTGTTTATCTTGCTCCATCTATAACTTTTATTTTAAGTTCGAATTATATTAAGGTGCTCAAATTCTGTTTTAGGTTTTGAGGCCCCTTAGCATTAGTGTTTAATGGATGATGCCATATTTGTTACATTGCATGTTGTAAAGGCCAAGCAATAATATACACTAGGAAAAGTCACCCTGTCCTCGCCTGTTTCTAAGACTGGTTTTTAGATGTGCATATGGTGATGGGAGTGAGGCTATATCTGAAGTGCCCGGACGTTACCTGGCATAGTACTACCTGGTGAGAAAGGGGCTTAGAGTATGGACAGGTGGCTGCTTCTCAGTGGATAGGAAAGGGGTGATGTGATATGAGAGAGAAGAAGGCATTGCCCTGTGAGTGCGTCCGACAGGAAGCACACGAGTAAGTAATGTCTGTCATGTATGTATGTGTGTATTTGCGTTATTGCGTTGTCTGTGTATATTCGTGAATATTTTGTGTATATTTTGTTTTCTGCAAACAAAATGTAATCAATCAGGATACAAGCCTATGCAGGAAACAATATGATTGCATTCTACCAGAAGAGAGGGACAGACAGTACAAGCTCTGCAAAGGAGTAACTTCCTGTTCCGTAGACCTGACGCTGGGACAGATTTTTACACAAATTAGGCAGCTTGCAGTGAGTAATCTTTGAACAGAGCTGACATATATGGGTTTAGTTCCTCTTAATAGGATTCACCCCCAAAGTGAATAATTTACTATTTAGTGTTTGGTGCAGTTTAATTGTTAGAGTTTTGTTTGGCTCTGTCAGTGAGCACCACTCATAATTTGCATCCTGGATAACGGAAGGGTCTGATTTAAGACTCACTTTCTGGCTTCAGATTTTTGGAGGTTTTTAGAGCTGGTTTCACAAGTTTCTTCTCAGATCATTTAGTTTCTTGCTGCATAGAACCCAACAGCAAATCCGCTGTGATGTGTGAGGGATTAAATGGAGGCACTCAAGTGAACCCCACTGAAAGGTTTGCTAAATGGTTGAATGAATTGCTAAGCAACTAGATGGCACAATGATCAGAGGTGTCCTGTATGCTGTACGCTGAAATAGTTCTTAAATTATATGGAAACATCACCTTGTATGAATAATCTCTGCATGAGCCCACGAGCAACAGAGTTTCTGCTGATTTTCCCTCAGTGGCCTCTCCTCTACATCCTACACAATCCTCAGCCATCTGATGTCTCCAAATGTATTCTTTACTCTTGATATAGGTAACTTCTGCCTCTTGTCCACTGAACTTGTCAATCTTTTAAATTCTTTACTGATACGTTTTGTAGATCAGATACTAATTTCTTTTGAAAACTGCATAGTGAGCCGTCTCCTGTTACTGATAGTTTGCTATGTTGGTGCTCTAAATCCCCCCGTCTGTACTGTACATTAACAGTCTAGAGATATATCGTCATTGTACATCACACGCTCTTGGTACCTGTCCGCTTTGTGTGTCAACTCTCCAAAAACTACTGTTTAAATTGTATGTGCATCCTTACAAAACCACTCAGCCCACTTATAGATCTTGTCCGCTGCAAGAACTTGCATTCACGTGATTTGAAGCACAAGTTTGTGTTTAACTTTTCTGGCTGAACAGCATCAGCAGGTGAAGAATGCGTCAAAATTCACCAGTAGCCCATAAACGTGTGAGAATAACTGTAAAGATATTAATGTAGGTTTACTAAAGACGACACAACAACACCTCTTACGTTGCTTGTTAATACATACAGTGTGAGTGACGTGTCTTATTACATAACGAGGTTAGCCTCTGAGCAATGCTTGACTCACGTGGAACCACTTAACAAAGTACAAATAGTGACTTACCTGGGAATGTGAGATTTGCAGATTGCTTTTTTAACACTCCAATAACCGTTGTGACCAAGCACAAACACTAAGCTGTAATATAATTATCAAGACATTGGTGAATAACTTAGATGTATACACATTTTATCTGACATGTCATATTAGTCTGAGTTTTACCAGTTTGTTCTCTGTAGAAAGTGTTTTTCCTGTACAGCAGATGACTCCTCAGAAACCTGCGCTCTTCATACATATCTTTTCGTTCTTCTTTGTTTTGTTTTCCAAATGTTTTTGCAAATCATATTTCTCTCCTGCCACTCACTCTGCTTCTCCTGCGGTTTAGTTTACATTCATTGTAGAAATTGAAGTATATCAGAATAGAAGAGAAGAAGTTAGTGAGACAATGGTGATGTGCTTCCTACTGCTCTTTGCTATTTTGCTGCCAGCCTTACAAACTAGGGAAAGGTGCCCATGCAAAGCCCTTGTCAAATTATAATGCCTAAAAGCTTGGATATTATAAGTTAGTTGTACCCATCAGTGGATGATTGTGGTCACATTCCATTAATATTTTTTATTTTATTTATATAAACACCCCCAATAACATATACAAATGTAAAATGATTTGATTTAAGCCACAGAGTGCTGAAAGCCAGTCCTGAAGAGCTACCAACAGGTCATGTTTTCAGGATTTCTACCTGTAGAAACAGGTGGGATAATTACTAACCCAAGAAAATAGATGAACTCATCTGAGCATGATTATAGAAATCCTGAAAACATGAACTGTTGGTAGCTCCTGAAAACATGAACTGTTGGTAGCTCTTCAGGACTCTTGAGGACTGTGTTTCGGACACCTATACTTATAATATATATGTGAATATCACAACATGCTTTCTTAAGCTGGATCAACTTGTATATTATGTTTAGTGTAACTTTTAAAGCAGATATTGTAAATGTAAGACAAGATAAAGTCCATAATCCTTTTAATTGGCCTGTAGCATCCAGTAAAATGTTCGGCCTGACAGGAGGATACCTTTTCTCTGCCTGCTGGAGTACAAGGCCGTGCCCCGGATCTTTACTATAGACCGCACTCTTTAATTAACCAGTGGAGGCTGAGAAAAGGTTAATGTGAGGCTTCAGCCGCACTGTTGCACATTCTCTATCCTTGTGTAAAACCCAGGATAAAGTAATGATATAGACATTTTACTGCGGACACAAAATACCCACAAAAAGTAAATATTCAAATCTAGTAATCTCTTTACTTTCAGAGCCGCGCTTTCATGTCCAGATTAGAGAGCGGCAGGAATAAATAGAGAGCGCAGCACCAGCTAAGCTTGCGGCTGTACGCTGTGCATTCAAGGTATTACTTTGAAGGGATTAGCATGATTCTAAACGATGTGTCAAAGCGCTTTTAAAAATTGTCTCTTCCCCCCTCCAAGCTTCCTCAAAGCAGTATAAGAAATCTACATGACATACGATGAAAAGCCTACCCTCAATTAAACAAACTGACACTTAAAAGCAGGCTATATGCTTTGCCTGGACATGATCTGTTCATTAAATCATGATTAGTTAAATGCTTCCAACCTTTGACTCCATCCATCAAAGTGCAGAGAAAAAGCAGAATACGAGGCTGGGGACGTGAGATCCGGCTTTGTTTGCGGTTAAATAAAGGTTGTTCACTTACCTTGAAACGCTTCTATGTGTTCTGAGCGCGTCATAGAGGGAGACATAGCTGGAAGTTGGAGAGACCAAAGGTCAGGAGCCACCGATATATAGTGCAAGAGTTGTTATATGTAAGGACCGCGTTTACATCTGAAAGTTGTTCTTCAAAGTGGGTAACCTGCAGTTCAGGACACCAAGGGAGGGCTACAGAGTCTGCTTTTTTACAATACGTTCCTTTATTACCCATTATTAAGGATGGCTCTATATTAGGTTTTCTTAAAAGTATATCAGATTAAATGGTAATTTCTATGACACTTTCACTGTTAAGTCAATTGAGGTCAGTTCTATGTCTGACAAATCTAACTGTTCCCATAGTAACCGGCGTCAATCATATCAACAGGTTAGTCATAATTATATCTCTGTTTAGATGACAGCAGCGTTCCCTCCTCCACTCGCCACAACGTCGGTATTGAACAAATATCTGCAAGGGCGATGGTTGTGTGTACAAAGTTTGACACCTTTTACATAAAGTGTATTTAGAAGTAGTTAATGTATTAGTGGCAGATTTGTGTGGAGGATGTGCAGAGCCACACGCTGTCCATCCAGCGTTATCGCCAGTAGTCGCAGTTATTGACCGGTTATCGTTGTGAATCCGGCTTCCTCGTCGAGGTTGTACAGGGAATGGCACACTGAATACTGCCCGTGACATGTCTTTGTACTCCTGTATATGTATTAGTCAGAATACTCTTCCACTTTTTAGATTTGTAAGAAAATGCTAGTGATGCTGCACATCAAATGCCATTGTTTGCATTCGACATGCAGATTGTAGCCAGCACTTATACTCCTTACATTCACTTCAGTGTAACCACGAGTAAGTGTAGCGTGCAGCGCCCAAAAGTGCCAGAGTCTCAGCGCGAACGTTGGTATAGGTTCTATCAGTGTATCGGTTTGCATGCTTTAACTGGCATTAAAAAAAATAATGCCAGCAAGATCATGATTTCAATGCCACTGGGTTTCTGGTCTAATAGAAGAATGTCAGCTATACCCAATTTACATTGAATCCGTTAGTACTGGCAAAAGGGAAGAGCCCTCAAGCAAAACAACCACCAAAACATCAAATACAAGAATGTAATCTTGTCTGAATAATACACCTGAACTAGCGGAATTGTTTATGCATAACGAAACGTGTCCATGCTTGTAAAGGCATACTACGCTACATAGCATTTTCAGCATATATATTATAATAAGAAATGTTGCAGCAGCTTCCTATGTTAGGAAGCTTCTCTGAGTCAGAAGTGTGACTGACAGTTTTGTAGACTTGCTTTGGAGAAAAGCAGTGCGTGTAATGCTGGATTCATATACAAAGAGGACCAGTGATGTCACACCAGCAAAAATGTAAACTCTTTGACTTGTAGTAAATTTCTTATAACCCCTCTTCTTAAAATGTTGGAGGAGCTTCTTGTAGTACTTTACTTTTTGACCAAGCTGCAGTGAAATGTCAGGGTAACCTCTAACAATGTGTTTTACCTTTATGGCTGAGATGTTCAGTTTATCCTGACATAGATCTCCGCTACAGGAGTGACTGTGAATATTCCCAGTCTGAGCGTCTTGCTGCCTTCCTGGTGTTTGCCACACTGATAGTATTCCCAAACCGCAGTGTGTTCTGGCGCGTGGCGTGGCGTGGATCTTGCTGCCGGGTGATGGATGATCTACATATGGATGCCTGTCATGAGCAGACATTCTTATCGCAGTCCCAGTCCGCTGCAGTACTGACACACACATCCACAAATGCTAATGTTTTGTGTTAGCCATGTGAAGTCTTGTTTATATCACTCCATTATAATGCGGATCGTGTTCAGCGCAGGACATTGTTCTGTCTCTGGTTTTCATGTCGAATGTCCATCACTTTCCCAGGACGCCTTCATGTGAACGTAGGACCCATCAAACACTAATAGTCTCCACTTTCCTCGTCTTCACTGAAATTTCCAGCCTGATGGACTTGTCCAAGATTTGTTTGATCAAAACAATACAAAAATAGTGAATCTGCAATAATGTAACACACATGTAGAAGTAATTTGACAGGAGACAGGCAATTAGTGCCATCTTACATATCTAAATAAATATGTATATATATTATTCTCAAAATGTTACATGCAACTGTCCTGATTACAATGTAATTTAGCTCTACAGTACAGTAGGGAGAACAGTACATACATAAAACAAGGACATACAAGACAGACCACATACATGCAGACATGAAAACAAAGGGTATGGAGGACCCTGCTCATTGCAGAGCTTACATTGTAAGTGGAAGAGGGCAGAGCTGAAGCAAGAGGAGCGAGTGTGGCTTACAGTGGAGATTGGGACCGCTTTGAGTGTGTATTAATTGGAATAGTATCCTTGGGGATAAGGTAAGCTTTAAAAAAAAGATGGGTTTTTAGAGAACGTCAAAACAAGTACACCTATGCTTGGGAAATGTTTTATTCGATAGGTTAATGCCTTATAATAGATTTCCAATAATTCCAGTACACAGATTCCTTTAGCCATAGCACAGCCATATATCTTGGTGCAATGAGAGTGTTCAGATGATTAATCTGATTTTGTTCGCAACAAGACCTGACTCTTGCAGCCTCCAGCGGATTTCCTCTTAACTTTTCCAAATAAAGGGCCTGATTCATTAAGGATCTTGACTTAAGAAACTTCTTATTTCAGTCTCCTGGACAAAACCATGTCACAATGTAAGGGGTGCAAATTAGTATTCTGTTTTGCACATGAGTTAAATACTGACTGTTTTTTCATGTAGCACACAAATACTTGATAGCTTATTTGTACACTGAAATTTAAAGTTGATATTTGTGTGCTACAGTCATTATTTAACTTCTGTGCAAAACAGAATACTAATTTGCACCCCTTCCATTGTAACATGGTTTTGTCCAGGATACTGAAATAAGAAGTATCTTAAGTTAAGATCCTTAATGAATCAGGACCAAAGTCAGGATTTTTAATCAAAAATTGTTTCCTGTTTCTGCACAAACATTTAGCTTGCCGGGTACAACAACTTATAGGCGAAAATCTAACACTTGCTCATTGTAACATCAACAAGTGTTCTCAGACTATGACAGTAAGTGGTTGTCATCTGCTCATTTTCCTCCAAAAAAATGTTTTATGGTCAGTACCATGTTTAAGTACCCATGTAAATATACACACAATAATGATTTAAGAGCCACAAGAAGAGGCAGCGCTGTCATTGCTTGCACTGTATGTAATTGTGCATTAGATAGAGTGTAGGTGAATAATAATCCACAAAGATGCACCAAAGTTTGGTATAAAGTCTAGTCTAGTGACCTGTGCCCATTTTGTAAGGTTAAGATCGATTAAGACAGTCAAATACCCTGAAAACCTTTGGAATTAATTCCCTCCCTCACTTTCAGTTTTATTTCTTTTTCTTTTTAATGTGACCTAATCTATGGCTTCTGGTCACTATGTTGAGGACTAGAAAGGGGTCTGTTCTTGTAAATAGACTACAGGACATATAAATCCTTCCTATAGTCATCCATAGCTGTATTATAAAGAGATTATTCTGCATTTGCCGTTTTAGGCGATTCAGATTACTTCATGGCTTTTGCAGCACTGAGTTTGTATATTGTTTAACTCGATAGAAAATGTAACACAGAGAAAGCTTCAATATTGGTTCCATGGTCACATCCACTGGTATTTTCAGCTGTGTATAGGAATAATTATAGGGAGGTTTGTTTCATGTTATTAGGATCTAACCTTTACACATTGAATTTGTCTTCACAACTTATAAATAATTTGTCTTTATTCTTCAGTGACTTTGCTGATTTTCCAAGTGCTAGAAATGCTGGAGACAGGTGTGAATATGTCACTGTTTCATCTCTGTGGGCAAGGTTGTCACCAGGTGAAGGGCATGTTGTAGAATATGCTATTCCTGCCCATACATTACATGCAGGATGTACGGGATGCAGCTACATAAGAGGAGCTGGGTGCACACCTGTTCAGTCTTACCCCAATGAGCATGGGGGGGATTCATGTGTACACACCTGCACAATTTACCTTCAGATCTGTGACCTGCATCTCATAACCATCTGCTGAAAGATCTGTATACTCTACGGATATCTGCCTACACTGCTGATCGATTAAGTCTCCCCTGTATCTTACAATTGGATATATCTAGAATTCAGCCATGGACCCCCTGAGCACAGAAGCTAAGTTATAACACAGAGCCTCTGGATTACACATGTAATACGACTGACACATCCATATGATCAAGTATCAGAGGTTTAATATTGGCAGCTCCATGTAGCATGGCTTTTCCTAAATGTCTCCTGGGCATATTGTGTTGTTACTCACCCCTGTGTAAGGCTTCACCCACTCAGCGTGTCAGTACTTTCACCACACCGCGTGTTTGTAATGAGTTTCGGCCGTACTTGTTGGGATTTCTGTCATTTGTGAATAGAATTCCCTTTGTGCCCTGTATCAAACACAGGAGCTACTCAATGTATTGTCTGTATAACTACAGCATTCAGCCCATTACAACAAGTCAGGTTACTATTATATGACTAGTGAAATGTACCAGAATATTTTTTTATTCCATCACGTCATTTCTTTGTTAATCTTGTCCTTCTCTGAGCTAAGACTGTATGTGGCCACAAATATGCAGTAACTGAACTGTGTTCTGATCGATCAAGCAGACACCCTGGATTTGCAGGTGTGTGCAGGATATGTAGAAATGGTTACTGACAAAGCGTGTAATAAAACACAACGTGTCACTTATGCTTGTTGTAACATCACTAGGTGTGTCCTTTTGTGACACCACCAATCTGGACAGAGCATGTCTGTTAGCTAGGAGACTGCAAGCCATAGGATTTTGCACAGCCCCATGGTGAGCTATTCTAGCAAAGCAAGGGGGCAGGACAGATGGGATGCAAATACAATAATTCCACCATAAATAGTCATTAATGACTTACATTGTTCTCTCTTTCTGTAGGGAGAGGGGCTACTTTGTAAACACCGGTGGTGTGAATGAGAGATCACGTGCCGATACCCATACAACCCCACACACACACACTATTATGACTGATTTCAATGTCTGACATTATGGTGGGGATAAAATGCCATTTCCTTTTAATACAATAATAAGAACTAATGTGTGCGCTCACTGATCCATAGTGGATAACGTTCATTTTCTACATAACCTCGCTGCAGTACTCATTACCTTAGTATGTGTCACTATATGCACGTATCACGGCTGGTTTTATACTCCTTTCTTCAAAACTGTAATTATACAATTCCATTTATGTAATTCTTTCTGTACAACAACTGTGTTTTCTTGTAGTCTACCTTTGTTTAGGGTTGATGTTTGTCATTGCTGGGAAAGTTCTATGATTCGGAATGAGTCATGGCCGCCTTACGGTAGTTCTTTATATTGTCTCTGACATCAGTTTATTATACCTTAAAGGAAAACTTCAGTCTCACATAGAGAACTTTGAATATAAATAAGACTTAAAGGTCTTGTCACATAGGACTTTTCCTTAAGTAAACCCCCCATGGAATCTCTCACGTTACCTTAGTTGGAGAAGCAGCTTTCAGCGCGGCTCTCTGTGCTGACGGACTCGCCCTTAGCGGTTGAGATCTGCAATTGCAAATATCCATAATGCTGCAACATTGAGTTCAGGCCGCCCTAGGCTAATACGCTTGGAGCGCCCCCGCCTGCTTTGCAGGCAATAACAAATGTATCCTTAATTTAAAATCTGCTTTGTTCAGCCCCCACCAATGTATATGTTCCTGTGCTTTTGAAACTTATTTTCACTTGACTTTTTAAATGGGTCACAGCAATCTTTGTCACTCATTTTAATGTTTTCATTAAAAATCAGAATTGTATTGTGGAACAGATGCATGAACAAGCGCTATTGAGGGAGAAGGGGGAGGGGGCTGGGATGTCTGCGCTTGTCGCCATCCTTGTCTGTCCTCCTCGCTAATCCCAAAGATCTTGCCAGAGCGTGACTTATTGTCTTCATTCTTTACCATGAGAATACGTCAAGAATGAAACCTTATATTCTTTTAATTTTAGTTTGAAATTAATTTCAGCTGTTGCCCCACTCTCATCACAGTTGTGCACCCCAAAAACCTTTCGCCCTAGGCTGCAGTAAATCTATTGAATAATCAGGCACTAGGTGGGGGGCTCAATTTTCCTCTAGTCAATGGAGTAAATGATTAAATATATACCCCATGATAGTAAGGTTTTCTGTTTAATCTCAGCCAGACTTTGCAGCGTCGCATTACCCTTTTTGTGTGGAAGGTGCCCAAAAGATTTGAGCTGCGTATCCAGAATATCTTTCCTCTTCATTTGTGCAAACAGCCCCCCTGTTAGACAATGATCTAAACATCTCTTAGACTACTATTCAAACTAACGACAAAGTTAGCAGTGGCCATGTGTGCTGGGAACATACAAAGTGGCTGCACTGCCGGTTCTGACCGCGAGGTCACTGAGGAATGGCGTGCTGGACGGAGACTCGAGTTTCCATTATTCACCACATAGAACTCCCGCATCCCTGCGGGGGAATGACATCCCCTATTCAGTCCTACAGAAAGAAAAGTGTGTGGGAATGGGGTTGTCATGGTTACTCAATAAAACTGTTTGAACAGTAATGACAGTCCTTTTCTTAGAATACTAATATTAAAAGCAGCTGACGGCTCCTCAGGTGCCAACTGAGAGAAGATGAAGAGGTTCCATACAGTCCTATCACAATGTGGACTCCAACACCCGGAATAAGTACAAATCCTTTCACGTACCTGATGGCCACTTAAATGACTGCAGGAAACTCTTCTGCATGACACATCTGACAAGCTCCTGAAAGTGCTATAGAGTGCGATTACCAGGGTAAAAATACATCATTTCAGGCACTATTATTTATCTATAAATCAGAAGCTTTCTACACTGATGTCTAAATTTGCACGTTTTCTTTCTAGATTGTGGTTTAAGATTGCTCCATACACTTCTCTGTACCCTGGAGGTAATGTGGCACTCCCCGATGGGACGTGGCCATGTCCCCCAAATGTAGTGTGACCACACACCCTTCTCGTGCACTCTGTCTCGATTTGGGCCATATAAAAGTTAGAGACATGTGTTAGATCTGAAATTCTGACCCAAGTCTGCCTGTGGTGTCAAGTATATCTGGAAGCGCTTCAATCAGCTGGAGAGAATTGACACAGACCAAGTTCTGTATACAAGGAATATTCTCTAGTTTATTGATACAAAGATACAGGTTTTTATAGGCTACTGAATAAATGAATCCTACGTCATATGCATACAATAGTTTATACCACTAGTTTATGAGAAGCGCTACTGATTAACTTTCTCACGTATTCTTGAGGTGTTTACTTTTCTCCCTCTTCTAAGGACAGATGAGCCTATTATTTCTTATCTCAAGGGGAGTTGGAGATATGCTATGTGTAGCACCATGGATACAGCTCCCATACTACCAGCTGGATATGAAGCTCATTATTGTTTTCATAACTGGTTACATTCTTCAGGTGTTCCCTATTAGTTCAACTTCAAGGCCATAGGCTCACATATTGCAAAACTGCAAGTTAACAGAAAAATGAATAATCTCTTCTAGCAAATAATATTTCTATACAAGTTACAATAAAATGGCTGAACAAAGGCCTTATGAGGCCTTAACAAAAAATCATATTTAACATTTCCCATCTTTTATTCAATTTTCGACCCTTTCTCCTCCTACCTACCTAATCCTATCTATAGAACCACATTCTTAATAAGCAGGTACTTATACACATGTAGGAGGCCACATGCATAGAGTTGGTCCCCTTAGGAATCTGTCAACTCATCCCCCACTAATAAGCCTGTGATCCTCCCTGTCCTAACACATGTAGGAGGCCACATGCATACTTGATTTATGAGGAGATGCATTTTGGCAAATGTCCATGTCTAGAAAAGATGGTTTCTTAGAAGATGGTTTCTTAAAAGATGGTTTCTTAGTAGGTAGTTAATGAGTCTATTGTAGTTCTGCAGGCCTTGCATGTCCTTTGTTCAATCTTTAGTAGTTTCTTGTTGCAAACTCTGCAGTTCTTTGGCTTTGCTAGTCCAAATAATTCATGACACTCATAGTCTGGTCAGGTTTCAGAAGTAATTTCTGTGATCATCAGAGGTTCGGGATTTTCAGTGGTTCCCTTTTTGGAGAGACAACAATCAAGTGTCAGTAACTTCTTAATCAGCCATATATTTAGTTTCATTATCACCTATACGATCAACAGGATTGCAAAACCATTTGCTACTAATGCCAATATTTCCAATATCCAACATGAATCATTACTGACAACTTTACCAATGAGGTTATGCATCTGCACAAAGACATTTTCAGAGTTTACTCTACTATGAGTGCAAATTGTTGAGCACTCCTTCCCATATGTTTCTCACAGTGGCATAGGCAATATGTCACTTAACTGTCTGTTTCATACTGGGTTAGGGAGGCCTTAATCCCTACTTCAGTCACAATTATTCTGGCAAGACATATCAATACAATGAGACAGTCATTTCTATTTATCAGAACAAGACTCCCCTGATTTGAAGACTTTGCAGTGTTATGCGTGAATCCAGGTGTCTCTTTCCTGTACTTTCACTGCCATGGGAGTCGTTAACAGGACTTGATAAGGACCCTTGTATCTGGGTTCAAGACTTCTCCTGATGTGCTTTCTCACGACCACCCAGCCCCCCAGGGTGCAGTTTATGGGTACCTGTATCAAAATTAGGGTTTGCAATGGAGGAGAATATTTGACCATGTATTTCAGTTAGTTGTTTCTATAATAAGGCAACATAATTCAACAAATCACTATATACATGGTGTAGTTGCTATGGAAAATAACAGCCTGTTCTGTTTGCTGTGCCAAACAATATCTCATATGGTGTTAAACCTGTGTCTTTCCTAGCAGTATTTTTTTACTGAGTGCAGGTAAACATGAGATCCATGGCAGACCTGTTTCAGCCATTATTTTCTGCATTTTCAATTTCAGTGTACCATTAAGGCGCTCCATACATCCTGAACTTTGGGATCTGTAGGGGGTGTGATAGTTTCTGGAATCCTTGCCCCGTAAAGTGTATCCCTCTGTCACTTACAATGACCTCTGGTACACCATATCATCAGATTACCTCATTCGCAATTTTCTTGGCTAATGCTTTAGCATTTGCTTTTCTATACAGCCATGTCTCCAGCCAGTGACTAAAGAAGTTGACACAGACAAGCACATTCTCAAAGCCCGAGCATTTGGGAAGTTATAAAGTCTATCTGTATCCTCTTATAGGGATATTATGTCTGGGGTGTGCTTTTCCATAGGACAGACTTACTCGGGTTACTTTGTGCACAGACTAGGCATTCTGCCACTAACGACTGTGCTGCTTGGGCGAACCCTGGTACTATCCATAAGCTGCTAGTGAGTACAACCATAGCATCTTTTCCCAGATGCACTTTCTCGTGTGCTATATTGGCCATAATGGGATAAACTACTTTTGGCAGACACAAACGCTGACCTTTACACCACTCCTTGCACTTCTAGTGCTCCATGTATTGCCCAAGTCTTTTTTCTTATTTTCTGTTGCTTGTCTTTCCATAAGTTGGAGTGTGCTCTGGTCAAACAGGGGTCAGGGGGTCACCATGTAAATAGACTCCCCTTGGGGTACTGGGGCTATGGCGGCTTCTCGTGCGGCCTGGTCTATTTCACTTAGCTTCGGGGGTAGTATCTCTGTGTGTGTCTTCACCTTCATCACTGTTTGGAGGACAGCTGGAATGCAGTGAACAGTGCCCTGGTATGTTCATCATATTGACTGGTTTGCTTGCTGAACCCATAAGGTCCCTACTTTTCCATACAGGGCCATAATCATGCGCAATTACAAATGCATAACTTGAATCAGTGTAAATATTTACTCTTTGTCCTTTTTCATATATGCATGCAAGTGTCAGGGCCTTTAGTTCAGCTTCTTGTGCTGACATGTGACTCGGTAGAGTCTGTTGAATCACTATTTCTGTGTGTGTGGTTACAGCACACCCTGTATACGGGACAGGATCTATGTGATAGTGTGAACCATCTACAAAAAGAGTGATGTCTGCATCTGGTAATGGTTTATCTTTAATGTGAGATAAAACCAGAGATTCTTGTTTCATTAGTTCTATGCAATCATGTTCAGAAAAATTTTGTTTGCATTTTTTTTTTTTCCTTTCTTTCTGTTCAAGCTGGAATGGAATTCCCCCAAATCCCTAGGGTAACCCCAATATATACAGGTACTTCTCCCATCTTTTGAAACTTGCTGCAATAAGGCAGCAGGATTCAACATTGTGCACTGCTTAAGTGTAACGTTACTGGGAGTAAGCAGTGCTACTTCATTAGGATAGGCTTCAGTAAGGAGCATGTGGAATCCAAGGAAAAGGTTCTTGGTTTCTGAGTTCCACAAAGTTTACACTCATTAGATGGAGTGTACAGTACAACGGTTAAGACAGATGTGGTAACTTTAATTCTTCTGGAAGAGAAACACTTAGCTTAAATAACCTGTTAATAAGCCACATCATCAGTTCTATTAGTGTATATAATAATGTGTTGGGCCACAATACTCACAAACACATTCCTGCATTGGGTATAAACCCCTGTAGTCATGGGTTGCTCTTTTCTTTATTTGGTTGGGTTAAACTTTCATATTAGAATTTTCTAATTATGTATAATGATCTATACATTACTATGGGCCTGAGTCTGGTTCTTCCAAACTTGGCTTTCCTTTCTAGTCTAGTACACATCTACAGCGCACAGCAAAGGAAAATAACGTGCAATCTATATTCCTCCTGCTAATATCAATGAACTCCCCTCTCTGGTCTCCCTTGGACCTTTAAAAAACTTAAAATACAGTTTACTCAGATTCCCCTTGTCTGAAGGTCTTAACATATATCTGTGAACATGAGAGGCTCTGGCGCCTCTTGTGCTTCCTTTTTTTTTTTTTTTGTCTTCTAATAAAAAAGGAAAGGGAGGAAGAAAATACACAGTGCGCTCGGCAAGTGTTATATGTCACTCATTTCACAATAGGAGGGAATGTCCTTTGTGCTGTATATCTTCATACTTAGTAAATCTGGCCGGTAACAAATGTTTTGCTTGTGCTTGGTTTCTGTCACAACGTACGATACCGTTAAGGTAACTGGGTGTCCTAGCACAATATCTATACTCTTTTCAAGCACTAAAGCAGAGTAGTATGCAAGTGACCTTAGCTTGCGACCATGTATTTGTGTCAGTACTCCTTGTACATGTGCACTGACTTCATAACAAAATAATGTGAAAGGCTTGTCATAATCTGGCAAAGCCAGTGCTGGCGCTGAAGTTATTTCAGCTTAAAATTGGTTAAACATTTGGTTCTGCTCAGAGGAGAGTATAAATGGCTTGCTATGATCCAGAAGTGCTAATGCAGGAGCACATACAATTGCTCTTAAAGTCTTAAATCTTTTTCATTTCTGTAAAAATATAGAATTCCCATCAATGCATTACCATACCCACAATAAAAAGAATTATTTACAGTATATGACAATTATAGCACAGTAAATAAGGGCAGTAAATGTCTTTACAAACACTGATTTACTCAAAACTGTAATGAGGATACAAATAAAAACCTTTTGCTTTCTGCACATACAGAAAAACCACCTAGTTCATGCATTTGCTATGCGAATAGCACATAAACTCTAATATCTCTTTCCAAAACAAGGTAATCATTACTCAGAAGAGTTTACGTTATTTAAATCCTTCATTAGTTTATACTTATGTTTGTTGTGGTGCAAAGATGGTGCATTGGAAGTTAAATCAATGCAATCTGGATTGCCTAATGGGTCTTTGCAGCTGGAGACCTGTGAATAAAAAAACTTTTGCATAGAGATTAACATTTATTTACTAGGAATTACTGTAACTGTAACATGCGTGTATACTGTTATCAGGTAACCAGTGAACAGCTGCTAAAAGCTTAACTGTGACGCTATGCGTTCCATGCCTTGATTTCCTCAAAGGGGCAGTCCCTAATTTCACAAATAGAGAATGTCAAAGTGACGAGACCTGGGCGAGTGTTCAAAGCCACTCCTTTCTTATCATCTCTTAGTACAGCCCTTTTAAATGACACTAATTAAATTTCCGGGTTTAGAAACATTCAATCTGGAATCTTGGTTCCAAGTATTCAACCATTTTAAAAGCAGCACTGTCTCATAAATCAGAGTACTCTCGTTAGACACAATACATTGTGTCTGTAAATCATTCAACATTTTCTCAACAAAATCTCTCTCCCGTGACCAAATATTCACACATATTTCTAGATTCTGTGATTTTCGTGTTCAAAGTAAAAATATATTCACTTAAGTCTCGCTCACAGACAACATTTTATCTCGTAACATTTCTTTAAAGGCATAACAAACCCTCCTGATTTGTGAGAACATTCATCAGCGCCATTTTAACACAGATAAAAACAGCATGTAAGCTCACTCCCACAATTCTCAACTTCATTAAAGAGAAAGCTATATTTCTGAACTTCAGAAACAAAATTATTTTGTTCAAATACAGAAACGGCTTGTTGGATCCCAGCCAGCTTTGTTCTGACACTAGTACTTATAGTGATAATGTACATTATTTACAATCTTGTCCGTGCAATCGGACCAAACATTTTAAAACTTCTTTTGTATCTTTTTAAAAGCTTATCATTAAGCAATGAATGTACAACTTTTTCAACCTTGAAACATGTCTCTTGTAAAAAACGGACAAGACAGACAAACATTGTGATTTAAAGTAAATCAAACATCTCCCTTATAGAGCACTAAGACAGAGAACAAACAATGTGAATTATCACGGATCTCTCTCACACGCAGTAAGACGGAGACAAAACTCACATACAGAGAAAGAAAACTTAACTGACATCTTCCAGCCTACTGCTGTGGAACTACAAGTCCCAGCATTACACTAAATACAAGTTAGCTTCAACATGTTATCATCAATCAGCACTCCGGACACATTTTTTTAATTTTACATACATTGTCAAAAAACAAAAAACAGTGTGCTTCTTATCTCAACACACTGAAATCATTTTACACAGAATAAGGGAGGGGCACATTTCACTTATTCAGCTGCACAGGATCAAACATACATTTATAATATACAACCTACTTGATTCATTATTCAGCTTCCGATGCATTTAGCATATCCACATATATTTCGACTTTTCAGATCTCTTAACTTTCCTGTGCCACCTCAAACAATCTCTTGGGGTTTGATCTCAATACCCCTTTGTTCTTGTCACATTACCACTTGCAACACCTTTGTTTCTCCATCCACACATATCTTTGGCTATCCCCGCTTTCTTGAAAAATTCCCTGCAGACCTTCTACTCCCCCATTTCCTTAAGTCTTTGTGCATCATATCTATGAGGGAGCTGCTGTCATTTGTTTACTATCTATATTACTCGTATTGACAGTATTCTGTTGAGTCCAAATCGGGACTCTTATCTAGTTTCTGTGGGTTGTCCTTGCACTGGACGTCCCGTTCTGTGGACTCCTTGTACTGGATGTCCGTGCTAAATAGCTTCTTTGACAGTATCTGGGACGAAGGTCTTTTGGAAATCTCTCTTACACAATTTGGGCAGATTACAGAATCTCCCTTCTTTGATATACCTCTGGGGATGGTGTCTAAAATGTTCACTCAATGTTCAAAACAATAACTCTCTAAATCCCTCTATTCCATTACATGCTTCTTTGATCAATGTCTTATGTGACTTTTATGCTTTATACATCATACATAGGTACAAACACATGCACTCAAAATTCAATCATCTTTCAAAAATCTAATCAACAATACAATTACAGTAAACAAATTGGGTTAATACTGTATTATATTAATCAGATGATACTTGAGACTCACAAATTCGCGTGTCAGGTGCCTCAGACAGACATGAGGTGACCCAGACTAGGAAGACCAACGAGTAGAAATCTACTGACCGCGGATGTTGGGGTTCAATGTGCTGGGAAACCTCCGTTGTCTGTCTTGTAGCCTGCTGGACAGCGAATCTCTGTGGCGACCTCCAAGTTGTTAGATCTGAAATTCTGACCCAAGTCTGCCTGTGGTGTCAAGTATATCTGGAAGCGCTTCAATCAGCTGGAGAGAATTGACACAGACCAAGTTCTGTATACAAGGAATATTCTCTAGTTTATTGATACAAAGATACAGGTTTTTATAGGCTACTGAATAAATGAATCCTACGTCATATGCATACAATAGTTTATACCACTAGTTTATGAGAAGCGCTACTGATTAACTTTCTCACGTATTCTTGAGGTGTTTACTTTTCTCCCTCTTCTAAGGACAGATGAGCCTATTATTTCTTATCTCAAGGGGAGTTGGAGATATGCTATGTGTAGCACCATGGATACAGCTCCCATACTACCAGCTGGATATGAAGCTCATTATTGTTTTCATAACTGGTTACATTCTTCAGGTGTTCCCTATTAGTTCAACTTCAAGGCCATAGGCTCACATATTGCAAAACTGCAAGTTAACAGAAAAATGAATAATCTCTTCTAGCAAATAATATTTCTATACAAGTTACAATAAAATGGCTGAACAAAGGCCTTATGAGGCCTTAACAAAAAATCATATTTAACACATGTTATTCTCTAGTCACTTTACAGCTGTGTACCACATCTTGCTGGGACAGATTACTTTAAAACAGGACCGACCACAGTCAAGGTTTATGTAACGGGAGCCAAGAGATGTCGAGACATGAAAACCTTTAGTCAGTGACTAAACGCTGGCTCCTATCAATGCCTGACAACTAAAACGACCATAGTGCACCACAAATCATAATGAATAGTGTTTCTTTTCTTATCTGCTTTCTTCTTGTAAATGGATTCGTTTTAAG
This sequence comes from Mixophyes fleayi, assembly GCF_038048845.1. NCBI lineage: Eukaryota > Metazoa > Chordata > Amphibia > Anura > Limnodynastidae > Mixophyes > Mixophyes fleayi. The sequence goes on from NC_134406.1 coordinate 6,932,997, forward strand.
GTACCCACTCACACAATAATTATTTGTGATGAGATAAAAGTTATATTACTATATGTGTCGCACCACTTTTTTAAAACAATGCACGTTCAGCCGAGTTTGATCATTTAATTGATCATCGCTTGACAGTGTTTCATACTTGTGTATGTGTTTGAACTTACTGAATGAGTATAATTAAGCAACCTTTAATCTGCCGATACCAGTTTGTCACGATCCAGAACTCATTTGAGCCTGCATGAAGTGTGTGACAAAGGGGTTTATCAACAATCACCACCTGGCCTGTTTAAAACTGATTAAAACTCTCCCTGTCTATCCCAAACGTTGCCTTACCAGTTATGCCACCACCAAATTTTTTTTGTGAAGAGCTGACCGTCTTACTCAGGGGGACTTTGGTTCTCCCTTTAAACTAATATATCATAATTTACTTTCCTCACAGTTATCAGAAACCAAATGATCTTCCCTGATCCAGAGTTATCATAAACCAAATGATCTCCACTGTTTCAACTATGTAGCATTTTAAAACCAGGCTAAGTCTGACCTGTGAATTTGTAAGAACACAAAGACCTGAACTTATTAAGTGTGATTTATGTAGAAAATAAATACACAAGATAAAAACAATTAACAAAATGACATGCAAAGATATAACTCAGAAGTTTCTGGTAGATCATGTTTTTGTTCCGTGTGTACATATAATTCACTAATAAGAGAACTATCGTGAAACGTATAGCTTTCAACAAAATAATATTTTTTTTTAATGTAATCTTTGATTAATGTCTGCATTTTGAAATATTTAGCAGATTTAAAATACATGTGCAATGAGTTGATTTGTGTTTGATATGGGTATTTTTTTTATCCTTTCCAGTGCGCTAAAACATGGGAACGAATATAAATGTAACACATAGGAAGGAAATAAAGATTGTAGTGGAATGTAACGCAAGTATAGTAATTATCGTAGACTTGTAAGTCCCCACAGCGCTGTACAGTAGGGAAACTGGGACATACATAAAACAGGGAGAACGGGCAAAATAAATGCAGACGTGAAAACAAAGGGTGTAATAACGCTAGGAACAATGATTGTTATTCTCAGACCTGTTATGCATGTAAACACATTCTACAAAAGATCAAATACATTTAAGAACTGCCAGTGGGTATGAAGCCTAACTTGACTTATACTGTGAGTATAGGAGTGTTTACCAAACTGATCTTTCTTTTCTTTTGAGATAGTAAACATTTTATTTGAGCATGTCATCATAAGTACAACATTATCTTATTTATTGATTGTGAATGAATGAAGCCTCCTCCTCCCATATGAGTCTGTGTAGGTAATCAGGGTGAAGTATAGGAGCCAGTATATGATAGCATCCACCCGAGGAGATGAGAGATCTCTGTCCTACTTCTCAGCTCATCCAGAGCGCGCACAGAAACAGTATTGTCAGGTTGTAGTCACCATTCATAGGAAAGGGTTTCTGGTCTTTATGTGCAAATAATCAGGCACAGGTGTAGCTTCTTATTAATGTGGTTAGTAGGGTTTATGTACATGTTGACTGTCTAGCTAGTTGTATATAATAAAATGAACCATACTGGCCAGTCGTATGGGCACAGTTATCAGCTCAGTCAGATCGTGATCTTTGTCTAACCATGATTTCTGCAAGTTCTGATTGCAACTGATCCCGAACAGACCTGCATTGTGATTGATGGAAGTATTTTGTCCACACGTGTTAGTGCTAATATTCTTTAAAGCAATCTTACTGTCTATCACAATAATAGCATGTATTAATGTCCTGGAGGCTTCTTTAAAGTGACCTGATTGACTTCTATTTAGGAATCCGATACCTACCATGGAGAGTACTCAGACATGCTCTCCCTCCTTATAGAATTACAGTAATCTTGTTACTGAAACAGTGAAATAAATGGTACACCACACAAGAAGATTTATATGGGCAAACTACTCTTATAAGTACACATTTCTTTATTAGTAATGAAACGTTGGAAGATGAACTTGGCCATCTTCATTATAATAGGTCTGCTCTCTATTCTCTACACACAAACTAATGTATGTGATTAGGCTTAATCAATTAGATAACCACATCATTTCTTACAGACACCAGTTGTGATGTTCTCATCACACAGAATTCATGAAGGACTGGCTATTAAGTCCTTGCACGTCTTCTATAAAAATGACCTCTCAGAGACATACACTATATGGAAATTTTTTTTTGACCATACCAATTTAATTATTGAATTGAGGTTTTTTAATCAGCCCCATTGCCAGAGGTGTATAAAATCAAGCACCTAGCCATGCAGTCTCCATTTGCAAACATGTGTGATACAAAATGGGGCGTTCTGGAGAGCTCAGTGACTTCAAGCGTGGTACTGTGATAGGATGCCACCTTTGCAATAAGACAGTTAGTGAAGCTAACATGGTGCGTAAAAGTCGTCAACACTGCTGATTCCATAACTGAAGAGTTCCAAACTTCCACTGGCATTAATGCAAGTGCAATAACTATGCGGCAGAAGCTTAATGGATTGAATTAAATGGGCAGCACGGTGGCTAAGTGGTTAGCACTTCTGCCTTACAGCACTGGGGTGTGTGTGTATGTTAGGGAATTTAGACTGTAAGCTCCAATGGGGCAGGGACTGATGTGAGTGAGTTCTCTGTACAGCGCTGCGGAATCAGTGGCGCTATATAAATAAATGATGATGGGTTTCCATGGCCGAGCAGCTGCACGCAAGCCTCACATTACCAAGACTAATGCCAAGCGTCGAAGTGTAAAGCACACCGACACTGGACTGTGGAGCAGTGGAAACATGTTCTGTGGAGTGATGAACTACACTTCTCTGTTCGGCAGTCTGGTGCGTGAGTCTGGGTTTGGTGGATGCCGGGAGAACGTTTCCTGCTTGACTGCATTATGCTAACTGTGAAGTTTGGTGGAGGAGGGATGATGGCATGGGTCTTTTTTTAAGTGTTTGGGCTAGGCCCTTTATCTCCAGTGAAGGGCAATCTTAATGCTTCGGCATACCAAGTCATTTTGGACAATGCTATGCTTCAAACTTTGTGGCAATGATTTGGGGAAGGCCCTTTTCTATTCCAAAATAACTGTGCCCCAAAGCAAGGACTACAAAGACATGGTTGGATGAGTTTGGTGTGGAAGAACTTGACTGGGCCGCATAGAGCCCTGACCTCAACCCCATCGAATACCTTTGGGATGAACTGAAACGGAGATTGTGATCCAGGCCTTCTCATCCAACATCAGTGTCTGACCTCATAAATGCTCTACAGGATGAATGGGCACAAATTCCCACAGAAATACTCCAACATCTTGTGGAAAGCCTTCCAAGAAGAGTGGAAGCTGTTATCACTGCAAAGGGGAGACTATCTCCATATTAAAGTATATGTATTTGAACACAATGTCATTACAGTCCCTGTTGGTGTAATGGTCAAGCGTCCGAATACTTTTGTCCATGTAGTGTATGTATTTGGCTGTACGCTTTGATTTTGTTCATTATTATGTACATTCTGCCTCCCAGTTACTGTATTGTAAGACTGGAGCCGGTCTGAGCCTAAAGCTACTGGCAGTATTACAGCACAATATCTTGTATTGCTGTAGATAATACATCTGTCATGTACGGGAATTGTTGAATATACATTAATCTGGGTTAATGTATAGAATGATGGGAAGAAATCTGGATCACAATGCTTACCACATATAAAAACATTATAAATGTAAACATTCACACAGTAAAATATATTTGTGCATTAATGTTCCATGTAGCCTGGCCTACTCGTCAGAGCAGTAAGGGATAAGCAGGCTCTGTGTTTTTTACACCCTGCGCTGCAGCGTTTGGAGTAAACAGCATGTAGGAGGTTCAGTTACAGAGCACCTGAAATTCCCTCAGTGTCGATCATGTTCTGCCAATCTGTGTGGGCTCGGAAACCTGCAGCTAGCTTGTTGTTCAGCTGAAAATATCCCTTACACACAAGTCTGCTCCAGCAACCAAATACATACTCCTCTGGCCATACCCTAATTATCCCCTGTCATTGTCATCACCTCATCACAAAGATTCCCTGTCTGTACTGGATGGTTGGCATAACTTCAGGCTTCATCATCTTAACCCTGTAGTAATTGTTAATTAGAGGAATGATATTCACACAAGAATAACGGGTCATATTCCTGTTATACTTGAATGTAGAGATGGACAATCCAGGTCTTCAATTACTGTGGAACTACAAGACCCAGCAAGTTGCAGGTTAAAATGGTTTAGATTTTAAAAAGGAAGGTAGGTGGAAGGCAATGGAAAGTTGGCAAGGCCTCCTGGAATTTGTAGTTCCACAACTGACGAAAAGCCAGAGAGTGCTATTACACAGATTAGCCTTTGCTAGGAAAGTTTTACATATTTTCTGCATCTTTGTGTACAGAACTTGGAGAGGATGAATGTTCAGATCCCTCAGCCTCTGTACAAGCAGCCGCTTCCAGCAGAATTACTGTAAATGTCTTCTCTGCTGTCGTCCTGTCCTCCCCGGTTTCTCTACTTCCCAGGTGTGCCCTCAGCCCTGTCACACATTAGTGTGCTACGGACGGGATGGGTGGCCGCAATAAAACGCTGTATAGATCGCCTTTGAAAGCGTTGTTACTTATAAATGACAAGGGCCAGTCCGCATTTGAATGTGCCTGCCAGGAATGCAATATCCTGGAGAGCACCGGAGGATGTTTAGATGAAGCTCTGGGTCGCTGTGGGTCTGAGGCAAGTGATTTGGAAATTAAGCTTGCTTTTTATATGCTTATTAAAAGGCTATAAATAGAATTGGCCGCCTGTTTTATGAGATGATTGTATTCCTGAAAACGAAGCAGTAGAAGGTAAGTGGGAGGTGAACAAGCAATTCTCCCAGAGTGCTTTGTGTCTGCTGTGCTTACATCTTGTTAATGGAACCTCTGGCAGCCGAAACCATCTCCTCTGTCCGTATCAATTGACGGATTTACTAATCATTTTACATGCATTTTGTCAAAGACCAGAATCGCTCATTCCGCTTGCCAAATCAGTCTCTGTCCATATGGGCTTAAGAACAAGTCACATTCACTTGCAGCACACAGATTACTGTCTGTTCCATGGTAGGAATGGTCAGACAGGAGCTTTATCTTGTGATATTTCTCTGTTAGTTGTCTCATGTGAACAGATTAAATGCACATGTGGGTGGTCACAGATTTGGTCATTCAGGCACCGTGTTGAACAACACCCTTGCCCTCTGTGCCCACTTTGCTCTTCCATATAGGCTGGTAACTTTTTAAACTCTCCCTGTAGAGCCAACTGGTCAGACATGAACTAATAAGCCACACACATCTGCACAAATGGTCATCTTGGAACTTTTGCTAAGGGCAGCATATATAGGGTGTCTTGAGATGAGCCCCTCATTAAGGCAACACACCAATATGTCTATATTTCTTCTATAATCATTTAAAAGATAAATATAGATTTGTTTATACCTTTTCTTCACTTGGAGTCAGCTAAAAACGTAGCACACAGCTGTATATATTCAGTCCATGAATGTGACCCATTTATTTTGGCAGATATTTGTCTGCTCCTGAAATTAGCGCTGACTTGGAATTGTCCTTGAGTCCAGTTAAACAATGCGTCTGGAATGGAGGAAATGTATGCAAAGAGTTGGTCACTTCACTTTGTGTAATCAACAAGTTTTGATTGCTAAATTCCTATGAAAGTAAACGATGCATTTAATAAATTTAATGAATAAAAAAACAGTTTTTAACAGAAACACAGAATATACCTTAAATCTAAAGAAATATATAAAATGTAAGATTAACAGAACAAGATCATATAAGCTGTCCTCTGCTAACAAACGTATAATTATATTACCAAATGCTTTCATATAAATATGTAACTACTGCTCTACTGTGTATAGTAAATCTTATAGAAAATGGAATAATTACAGAAAAATAGGATATCTCTTTAATCAACATTATCTCTATAGGACTATTAGACCGCAAAACATATTTACTTGAGGAAAATGCCCGAAAAAAACTCCTGTGAGATGAAAATAGTCCTCAGGAAATGAATAACCTCAGTCAGATCCTCCTTCATATCTGATCTAATTATTCTAAGAGCAGAGAACAACCTCTCCACACTGGGTCAGTGGCAAAGCAGTAACCGTCAGCGCAACATCTCTGACAGTTTCTGGATAGAAGGGAACTCACTTCTTTCACTGTTAGTTTTGATGAATAATCAAATCTTTCTATTTCTTTTACTGCAAATGAGAAATTTCATTGAAATATATTCAATTTGTCCTCTATGGGTTGTAATGTATCCATTTCTAAGTGGCGATTCTTTGTATTCTCTCTGTGATCCAAATATTGGTCAAAATCAAATTCATCTTTAGTTGATGAGGGTGAAGACATGGTGGCAGCACTAGCTGCTTCCTCCTCCTGACCTTCCTGCGACCCATTCATCCTAACTGCTACCTCAAACAGAACATCTTTCCCTTTTCAATAAAGTATAAAGCCCACAGCGCTAAGTTCATATTTATACATAATCAAGGCCTTCATAAAGCGTGTTAGTGAAACGCGCGTCGGATTACCTCGCTATAGAATTACTCCTTGTCTACTTAGAAATGAATATTAGTTCTTGAGCTGAAAAAGAATCTGATTACAAATTAATATACATGAGAGGCTGAACAAGCCATACATGGCTATTTATAAAGTATGAATGCATGACCAATGAATGAATGAGAAACTGAAAGGGAGTAACATCCCTGAGAGGGTTCTTTCTACATTGTAACTATATGGAGGTTACTTAGTAGCCCCATAATATGCATATCCATTGATAAATTGCAATGATCTAGCTATTATAAGAACCATAAGAAGTATTATGCTTCACATAAAGGGAATGATCCATTTGTGAATTATCTATCATGATCTAGTCGGTTATAACTGATTTTTTCCATCAATCACTATAATTGTGATCCATTATATTAAAAGAAGAAACTTAAGAGTAGTTAGGACTGTTGTATAAAGACAGGAGACTGAATTCAGAATATATAGAATTTAATGACAAATTAAACACAATAGCGAAGCTTAGCACTTTGATACTACATTTTTATTGTACCTTTGTACTTTATTCACTGTAACATGTTTTAAAATATTTCGCTACAATTGCTAATGCAGTAAGATAATGGAATTCTATACTTTTTAAACATACTAATAAAGCTTGAACTTTTGTTACAAAGGAAGTCAGAGAACCATCATATTTTTCTTTCTTCCTTGTGCTTACCAATGTTTCATCTTTCCCTTTTGCCAGCTGTTGATCATCCTGCAGAATCCGGTTCATTGGGTCTACATAAATATCTGCCAAAAGAATATTTGCGGCTACTTACCCCTATTGCTTTCAATAACAGAACAGCCTTGCACTTCTTTGCTTATCTTTGTTTTTATCTGTTTTGTTTTTCTTGTCTTTCTCCTCCCGCCAATTTGCATTTTTATTTTGTAGCTGAGTCGGTCATTTTTTTTTCCGACTTTACCCAAAATTTCTTTCGACTCCCTAGCCCTTGTCTGATCGACTGCAATCTGCTAGAGAAACAGCCCTGTACAGATTGGTCATTCACACACAGACACTCAACAATGTCCTAGTAAGTGTGAAGTGGGAGAAAGTTGACCAGCTTTGCTGTGCTATATGACCTGTTTGTCCTAATCAGAAACCATATAGCCTGTTGCTTAAGTTTGTGTGTTGCCCAATCCTAATGGTCGTATACGGCAGGGCACGAATGGCATTGTTGAATTTACTGTCATCCTGACAGACAATTGATATCTCCTTTTCTCATGTTCATCGGGTTTGGCTGTGTCTTTGTGCTGTAATTTGCACTCTAACATGGCCTTAATTGACCTTCAAAATCACAGCATTATCCACACCTTAATGGTTGTGGGATCTTATCTTCTGCTGATGATGGAGGAGGTAGAATTTCACCACACACATAAAATAATATAACATTTTGGGGCATGTGTGAACAAAGCATTCTTCTTTCTGGCTACATGTACGATCATTGTTGGATCACAGACCAATTGCTCTTTTTGGCAAATCTTGAGTTTGTAGTGAGATGTCTGCATTGACTCTGTTACCTGCGTGTTTACACCTTGGTAAAACTGTAACTAATGGAAGAACCGCCATACATGTATATATCTGTGATATCGTGTCTGGCCTCGCTGTTTACACAAATAGCACATTGTAAGGTTTCCATCAACAGTGTTGCATTTGTACTGGAATAGAAGAGAACATCCAAAGCACTATAGTATAAATGTATTCATCTGGCTGTGAATGGAATACATCCAGACAGTGCATCTCACATTGGAGGTTTGTACCGTATATATGGCCCATCCCCCATGGTTCCTACAACTTCATTATTACCGTTATACAATTTTATGCAAATGTTAAGCAAAATGATTAATGTGGTGCCTTTGCTGCACCAATATACGCACCTTTTACTAGTAAAATTAGAAAATAAATCAATTTTCTGGTAAATCTATTCAAAAGCCAACAGAGCAGAAAAAACATGTGCTTACGCAGCACTCCTCTGGCCAGCGAGCTTGTCATTTAACTCCCCCCTGTTTATCTCTCCTTTACTCCTTATCTGTGCCATGCACAAATCATAGTCTTCACAAACGCAATCCTGCAAATCCTTTCACTTCCCCGTGTGCCCCCACTGGCACCCTGTGCAATCAGCGTGGCTGGTGGGAACGAACTGCCGTCGTGTCTGATAACAGCATGGAAATTCTAATTGTATTTATATAGCGCTTTTCTTCCAATAGGGCTCAAAGCTCTTTACATATTTTGCAGAAGGCGAGGCAGCCATCTTGACTCGCTCAGTTGCTGTCCTATGTAGTCATTCACATCGGTCCCTGCACCAATGCTTAAAATTATCTAAATGATCTACCACATAGTGAACATTTTTGTCGTAGGCCCTGGTTGGATTTGAACCCATGACCCCAGCGGTGTGATTCAGCGATGCTCCCATAGCTTATGACTGTGATGTGCACAGATTATAATAGACAGGTAACTGTAGAGGTTAAATACTGCATTGTTCTGGGGTTTTTCAGCTCCTGTGACTCTGCCCTATATATTAACATTCTGCACATTGATCCAGGATTGATACAATGTCAGTGTGTCAATGGCACTGAAACATGTACTGAGCTGGAGCTATTGATCACACAACTGACTTTAGAGGAGAAACTCTTATTTACTTAGCAATAAGACCTCTTCAAAATAAGCAATTTATTAATTTAATGTACTTTTAAATGTGGCTGTTTCACTTTATTACTCGCCCAACCCACCATATATGTACTAGATCTCCTGTTTAATAAAATATACACATTGCATATGTATCTTTTATCTGAAGTGTTAGTCTGGAGAGATGTTACATTGTAACAAGTGACTGTATGGGCTCAGTCATTGGCTGCTGGAGTAAGAGACCTCACACTATTCTACTGTTTAAGTGAAATGTAGGATCTTGGAAGGTGAATAACTAAATACTGAACTAAGGGAATATTGGATTCAGCCTTCAATAAGAATAAATTACATTTATTCTGCTTTTGAATGAAGTTACATTGCAGTATACCATCGTCAGGAAGCCTTGCAAAGCTGATACTTTCTATGCAAAGACAATGATTTGTCTGCAGTGTCTTCAACCGAATCAATGCGAGAGACCTGTGAATCCTGCACATACTGATCAGAGCAGCGTGCAATGTCTCCATTTAGCTGCAGTCCGTGCAGAGGACCCTCTGCAAAGAGGAGAGGACTAATACGCTGTAATGAGAGCTGTGCAGCCCCACACACAGGAGGGGGAGTCCGGGCTTCCAGGTAACCCAGCATTGTGGGAGAATGCCTGCACTATCCAGCTGACTCAATTCATCTGCACAGACAAAGGAGAGTGCACAGCGCCACCACCAGGAAGACACGGGAACAGCTCTGTTCGCTGCTAACAAACATACTGCACTGTTCCAGCCAGATCACAGGCAGAGGAGGAAGAGAGCAGCCTCCCCTCCCCTCCCCAGAATGCTGCATGAGATCACAGACTGTCTACTAATACACAGGGTTAATTCACCTACTAATTCTGTTTCTCTTCCATGATATGATCGCTTTAAAAAAAAAAAAAAAATACAGAGAAAGATTTCTGGAGAGAGGATATAAAATTCATATATGTTTCCATTGCACATTCTGAATAGACAAATGTTTTAATTGCTTATACTCTAGTAACCATTGTTAGTTTTGGATATTTGGTGCAGAAAGCTAGGGAGACAAAGAAGGGCTTGATCCAGGGTACCTGAGGCAAGTGAAGGGTCTATGACACTGGAATATACTGATAACACAATGAGGACCTGAAACAATATAACAGAATTAATGTAAATTAGATGAGATTTCCTCTATAATTTGTATTTAGCAATGCCTGGACACTTACATATCTATGGTGCTGCTGCTCTGGGTAAGTTCTGTGCCCCATTTGGTTGGTATAAGTGTAATATACTTATTAGGGGAGGGGGGTTATCTTTAAAAGTACGGCCTGCACAGACTCATAGTATAAACCGATGTCTATATACTTTTCCTTTATTGAACTTGATTGAACAAATAGTTTCTACCAATGTATATGATGCTTTTCCATTGCTTTTCCTCACTCATTTTAAATAGATTAATCAATTTTTGACACTATAGAAGTGCAAATATATATCCATAGATTGCAGGCAATAAGTGATAGTCCTGCCGGCACATTGTATGTGTCAATCAGCTTGTGACCTTTCTTACTTGTGCATTAGCTGTAGTATGATATAATATCACTTACACACACATAATTCATCCTCCCTGCTATGTGCTTCACTCTCCCTCTCTGTAATTCCTGTATCCCAGGGTTTAGGTCACTTGTAATGTGCCTGCTGGTCTAATCATTTGTTTTCATGTCTGTGATTGAGCAATTGCAGGATCCACAATTTATTCAGACACAATCAGCGGGTGGCAATTACTTCACTTTGTATTTTGAAGGGTGCGTCAATCGTCAGCTCTGAGAATCCTTCCGTTGCTATAACTTGCAGAGTCTGAGGTTGAATTGCAATTGTTTATGTGCTCTAGCAGAGTGTGAGCTGGGCTGTATTGAAAGTCAGAACAGCTCTATTTACCGAGAAATTAATTGTTCACCGCACGCTGCCGTATTCTGCCCCAAACCACTGGGATACTCAGACAAATTGCTTGGGGCTCATATAACAATTGTCCCTAATTAGGACAAGGTTCCCCCAGACACGCACAAGCCATAGCCACATTTGTTTTAAAAGTTTGCATCAAAAGTTTTGTTGTCTCTGGTTTTATTTGCGGGATCTGAGTTTCTGCCACCGAGTTGCAGTTATAGTCTCTTGCAAAGAAAAGTGACACCAGGGTTATTTAAGCAGCTATTTCATGGAAAAGGTGTCCTTAACATAAATCACTGTGGCAGGCTATCAGAAGAATGTTGGGATTTATATTTTTCATTTTGTTTTTCTTCAGGCTGCTATTAATTCCCAAGTCTGAACTACCATGGCAACCACAGTTACATGACACATTATTTATTGAGCAGATAGACTTTGGAGCGCCCCTCTGAGCTTTGTCTACAAGTCCCCTCTGCCATCACATAACATCCTGAGATCTTGGTGGACATAAATCTTCCACTTCCTGTAGTCGGGGATCGTTTTTCTTTACAATGGATAGCCACCATCCAAAGTGCAGGAACCCTTATCAGTGGCGGATCCATTGGTGATCGGGGCATTCGCACCTCCTAGCAGCATAAGCATACCTTTAAATTGCCAAAACACTGATCAAAGGCTGTGGGGGCAATCGGGGCCCGTGGACGAGGCCAACCGGGACTAGCCAATCAGAATGAGGGAGGGGCATGACTTCTCATATAATAAATCCTATTAATGCCCTACATATAGGGGAAATTGTCCCCTATTGATTCATAAGGCGAATGCAGCTCTGCGGGTGTTACCCACACTCTGGCTATAGACTTAATAAAGGGAAATTGTCTTTAGCCGTTACTAAAATAGATGCGGCCTACAAGTTTTCTTTATAAAGAGTTTGTCAAATGTGGAATTGGCCTTTCCAGCTTTGCTATGTGTAAGGTGGTACACCCCCCTGCCCCCCAGCCAGAATAGAACAGATTATAGGTTATGTTCACTTAGTAACAAAATATCTGATTACTGGAGTGTTTGTCATTTTATGCCACTTTGATAAAACCGAAAAGTCTTAATTCTTGAACCTATTTGTATTTGAGCTACATTACGTTATATATTTGTCACTAAGGGGGGGGGGGATTCATTTGACTGCAAGATGCCGCCAGACATCACCTCTATCTCCCACCGATATAGTACAGAAATCTCCACTTATTATTTTTTTTTATTGTATCTCTATGGGATACAAGGGGAAATGAGCAGAGGTTTGAGTACAATCTCTGACATGATGCGTCTCCGTGTCACCTCTTGAGTTTCCCCCTAATTGTAACATAACTTGGATACATTTTGACCTGTGCATTAAAACTTGTCCCTCTCTCTTCTATAGTATGGGAAACTGACCTTGAAAATCCTTCCACAGTTTGTGTATCTTGTATATGATATGTGGCTGGGACATGTAGATTATCTATAATATATTCGCTGTACACTGTTAGTAAGTGCTCGGCAACGCAACTCCTCGCGGGGACATTTACGGTTTCCTGCGCTCATCTGGCGACACCCAGAGGCCTATAAATACTTAGTGCTAAGAGATAATATCATGACATAAGTCATTGTTGTCTGTCCACCATCGGGAGCCCAGAGCATCGCCTCTCTCTTCTCTGTAATTAACTTGTGTAGTCTACAAGGGGAAGCCACCCAGGGTGTACTAATAATTACAATAATGAAATGTCTTTCTGCTCTTGTTTATTAAATGAAACGAAGTTGCTGAACAATGTGAAATTCCTCCTCTTATTTCTTTTTAATGAGGTTTCTCCGATGAAGCGCATCTTAAGCAGCGTTTTGGGGATCATTTGGCTATCCTGTATTTTATAATAATAATATTTTACTGCTTTGAACATCTCCCAAAAACGAGTTTGCCTGTTCCAGGGAGATGCCTATCGTGTGTATGTGTACATACATACCACGGTAAGTCACATGCCCGTCGCACCTGTGCACTGGTGGGCAGATCGCTAACGGTGGCCTTTGTGGCAGCGCACGGTCTGGCATGCGGAAACTGCAGAAATGATGCAGTGCTGGCACCTCCCTATTGTTGGGGTGTCGCTATCAACCCCGGGCGCTATGCACGCGTGTTTTACAAATGAGCGTTTGCACGGAATACTCTGAGGCAATATTAGCTACTTGAGGCCACATATGTGACAATTTTAAGGGTTTCTAATATTTATTACATCAATTACTTTGTGTGAAAACAAACTGTGGTCCTGTTATCAGTTATAAAGTGCATATAACCCTTAACATTTAATTAACATTTATTGGTTTCCTTCCTAACAAGCCCCGTTTACAGGCATTTGCATAGGCAGTATAGGAAGAACATGGCTCATATCACACTTGGTTCCAAGTAGGTGAGTCTGCACTGATTGCAGCATTTTGGATAAAAATGGGTAATTATGCCAAAACTACACAACTAGTTTCCGATATGTTTCATTTCCCCAATAGATCAAGTGCACAAAGGTTTAAGATCTATAAAATGATAAACTATACACCACTTATAAGTGTGCTAGACTCTGAGCACATTCAGTCCTCTCTGGGTAACTTCTCAGCAATTGATAAAGTGGGAAAACCCTTATTTGTAGATACAATTAACGCAGATATAGAGCACTCTGGGGATTATGGAAGCCCTGAGCCACGTAGAAAGCAGATATTCAATATCCAAGTATGCGCCCTGTGTCATTTCACTCTGTACTGTTATGCCCGTGGAAGAATTGTAAGTGCGTATACTCAGGAATTTTATAGATCTTGAACCTCATTGCTTTTGATCTACCGTCTAGGAGCTGAAATTAAGCCTCTACTTGTGTGGATACCGGGATAATGGTACCTCGACATTGGTTAAATAAATTACCATGGCAAATGTTGGGGGAAAGACACACCCTTTTATTATTTTTTAAAAGCACACAGCATGCAATTATACCAAAAATGCAGCAATACCAGGGGCTTCACCAAACTACAAACTCCTATACACCTCCAGCGTCTTTGTCTTAAACACTTTGATGTGCAATCCCAGCTGCTGAGCCACACTGCATTCCTCTACCAACGTTGTAGGGACTGAGCTCAGGATCCTCCTGCTTTTAGCAGGTCCATAATGAAAGCGTTTGGGGAAGCTTCAACACTAGACCAGTACATCGGGAGTAGACTCCTAGTTAGCCTGCAGCAGCTCTTTCTGCATTCTGTGTCTCACTTAAAAAAATCTTCTCTCACTAGGGGATTCCTCAACCTTCCCCCAGTCTTCAACTCACTCGCAAATGCTTCCACCGTTGGATTGTCTGATAAAGATAACACATTGGCTGCTACCTAAAGACTAATTATCATGGGATTTCTGTGTGTGTAATATCACAATACAGTTACTGCATTACAGACTCTAGTATTAAGGATACCGATATATTTACGAACACCACCTGGCATCAGTTAAAAATATCTAATAGATGTAAAATACGTGCACACATGGTCAAACAATTTTAAGCACACTTTGGGCAAGAAGGGGGGTCCAGCAGGCTTATCCCTTATTTCACGGGTGCAGACTCTCCTATCTCCTCACATTTACTTAATTGAAGGGAACCTTTTACATGGTCTGTTTTGGACAGTAACATTCTCTATTTATTATGGGTAGCACTGACTTGATAATACCTTTTGATGTATCATTGTTTGGTGTTTCATTCCCCCCACATAGTGCAACTCATCTTTTGCATGAACCCAGGAAAATGCTGAAATAATACAGTTCTTCGGTTTTAAAATTAGAAAGGAATTGTTATAGAAATTCTATTAGAAGAATTCTGTAGCAGAGTCTCGTCGCTGTTTCCCGGCATAGTGTACTAGACAAAGGGGTATAATACGGCAGTGAGCTTTCATCTCACTGACTATGCCGCGGTTGCTGATGTATGGGTAGGTACTATATCTGTGGTTCAATTACCAAAACCGGCACGTAACAGTAGAAGTGACGGTGCCATTGAAAGAAATGCAATTCGAAATGTAATATTTTATTTAAAGCTCTCCAAATAGTTCAGTCCTGCAGATCAGTTTAGGAATATAACTACTTTGTAATTACAATTTTACACTTTTATGTACAGCAAGTATACAACATTATACAGGCGTTCTATCTAAAGAGAAGAAACACGTTAAATTTGAGAATAAACTGCAAAAGTTTGCTCAGGATTCAGGGATCGCTAAACACACTAAATCTAATATGTTACAAATCACCTAGAAATCTTGTCTCCTGTGTGTTACGGGGCTGAATTGCGGTGTTTTGTCATATTACATTGTTGGGTTACTCTGAATCACCTGAATAAAGCGCATTTTCTGTTTCCCAGGAAACCTCTAAAATCAATCTCCCAGATGAAGTCTCCAGGTTAGAAATAGAACACATTTCCAGTGTGTGTTAGTCTGTAATAGAACAACCAGGTTAACCTTCATCTCTTCCAGGTTTACAGATGATCCATGACCGGTGTCCATTCCTGAGCTTTAGTGTATATCTGCAGTATGTGTATAAATAGATACCAATCACTTTTGAATAAACCATATTGCCTATTGGGAGTTGGTCTCATTTCGACTCCAAAATTGTACTTCAAATATTACCGGATTAAAGCAACGCCCTGAAGGCTTTTGTGTCTCTTCTACATGTTCCTCATCGATTTATACATTGGGTCACACTGGGATAGATTATGGTATTTTCTCTTTCCTGCCCAATTCATCAGCTGATTTCACATTCAGCACCTCGGTCACAGATTCTTATTCTTATTCTAAGCCATGAACCCCTCTGTCATTCGGCTTTGTGACCTATGGTTCATTATTGAATGATTAAATGACTCGATCTTCTACAATTTAAGGAGGAAAACAGGACTTGTGCAAAAAAGTTATGAAGCCTATTCTACGGATGGCCCACAATAATGTTGCAAAAATATAGAGCATGACCATGAGACATCTTTTGTGTCCAGACTGATGTTTTAGATGAATGATGGGAATGTCATGAATATTAATACAGTGATTATTCTTGGGCAGCACAGTGGCCTAGTGGTTAGCACTTCTGCCTCACAGCCCGGGGTCAAGAGTTGATTACCGACCATTGCCTTATCTGTGTGGAGTTTGTATGTTCTCCCCGTGTTTGTGTGGGTTTCCTCCAGGTGCTCCGGTTTCCTTCCACACTCCAAAAAAACATACTAGTAGGTTAATTGGCTGCTATCAATATTGACCTTAGTGTCTGTCTGCCTGTGTGTGTGTATGTTAGGAAATTTAGACTGTAAGCTCCAATGGTTCAGTGATTGATGTGAATGAGTTCTCTGTACCGCGCTGCGGAATTAGTGGCGCTATATAAATAGATGATGATGATATTCTTGGCCTCGGAAACCGTTCCATCTCTGTGGCTGGTGGAAGTGGCAGCTTTGCCTTTGCATTAATGTTTGTGCAAGAAGATATTGGTTTCCACACTGAAATATTTCATGTGTGTTCTTCTACAAGAAATGTATTCCTGTGACTGTTCCCACTGCTTATATTAAATCTGTTGCTATGACCATTGCCTCTGAGTGATTTGATGATTGTTGCAGTATTCTGGGTCACCATCCACTTTGGCACACACTGTGGATCTCTCGTGTGGCATCACATTTTAATTGGAAGGTGACACACAAGCCGTGAGGGTGAGCCTATCAAGAGATGCCATCGGTGATATCATCATCATCATCATCTTGTTTTATTTTGATATTGATATTTCTGTGTAGCCAGGATTAATCACAGTATGTTAAAGTATATTGTTTTACAAATTTAAATCATTGCAACATTAAATGTTGATAATCAGCTAATGTGTACTTTGTTCTTATAACTGAGAACCTATATTAATGGGCCAGTAAGTTCCTATATCATAACACTGTATGTACTCTTGTTGCCTAGATTAACGCAAAGTCGTCTCTATTATCAGCCTGAAGTTTTAGGCAATAAACAGGACATTTGTAAAATGTTTCAGTTCTGCTGCAGTGTAATTTCATTATAATAAAATATTCAACTTTATTTGAAACCTCAATATTCCTGCATCAATTTGTCAGGAACCTCAAATCTCCAGTCTGTGCTGTGCTGTGGGATTCTGCTACTTCTATTATATAATGCAATCTTTGACTTCCTGCTGCCTCAAATCCCCTCCTCACATCATGTCACTGCCCCTGTCACATTGCAAACCCTGTCCTCACTAACACATAACTAATCTCCTGAAATACACTGTGCTGCTGGGGACCCTGCTCCTTCCACTATATAACTCTCAGTCTGTGACTTCCTGCTGCCTCCATTCCCCTCCTCACATCATGTCACTGCCTCTGTCACATGCAGCCCTGTCCTCACTAACACATCACTCAGCTCCTGATATACTCTGTGCTGCTGGGGGACCCTGCTCCTTCCACTATATAACTCTGTCTGTGACTTCCTGCTGCCTCCACTCCCCTCCTCACATCATGTCACTGCCCCTGTCACATGGATCCCTTCCCACACTGATATAATCACAAAAGTGGACCAGCCACTGTCTCCCACAACATCAGCACAATGGTTGTTCTATGTCCGCCAACATAAATACGGTACACACAGACACAGTTTAACAATAAAACAAAAATCAAATTAGCAATTGTGCTGTTGTAGCTCTTGCAAAGCAAATATGTTACAGTTAAGATTTTTTTTTTTTACTTGAACCAACGCTTGGTAACTATAATCTCACAAATAGGTAATAATCATAATTGCAAGTGCGACCCCAAATTATGATTGTAAACAGGATGAATAAATATATACTTTATAACGGATGCAGCAGACGGTGTGACTGTAGTGCAATCATATTTTTTCCCACTTGATTGTAGCATTTCAGTAAGATCTGCTGTTATCTGTTTTATCTCAGACAATAGGATTTATGCTGTGAGCTGGTAATGTTTACGTCAGTAACTGATTGTTATCAGCCTGCTTCTGTATATAGAAAACCTTTATGGGATATAATGTGTATAGGTTATATTATCTCTTGGGATATATGTGATAAGAGCTATGGAGAATGAGCTGATTTGTTTAAAATCTTTTCTGTATTTTCAGGCATTTCACCCAGCAGGAGACCAATGACACCATAACTTCTAGTACCAAATCTATTCGGCAGCTGTCGGAGATTGTGAGAGGGTCAACTCGGGTGAGTGTGTCTTGTTTTTCCTGCAGTATAGAGAGAACCCAGTGTATCCTCCATTCCGTCCGTGGGAGGTGATGCAATGTCTCCTGTGTGTTACAGACGGACAGGGACGAAGTGTTGAACAGCTCGACCCTGGGAGCTTCTAATGCTTATTTTCCCAGATAATGTATCCGGAGTAAAAACATAACAGATTGGGGTGTGCTGGTTCTTTATAAAGGCCTTTGCATTGGTTTCCACAAGTGGCACATTTGAATGTTGTCCGTTTTTTATATAGTTCCATGCTTTACAATCACAGCATTTTATTCAGACACATCAGTCCCTGCCGCAGTGGAGCTTACAATCTGATTTCTGCACCACAGACAGAAATGCAAACACCATGGCCAGTTATTCCATCAATGGAAACTGGACACACTACTTGCAAATAGCACCCTCCGCTGGAATTGAATCCAAAGCCCCCGCACCGGGGCGTCTGCGGGGTGTGAGGCGAGCGGGGGCATCGGTGGGGGCTTCGGCAGGGCAGAAGAGCATTGATATGATGAGACCCGAAAACCTTGCAGCATGTGTAATCATGTCCTGGAGATTTACACCCCATGCACGTAATGCACATACCACATAAGTCAGTGGAAGCAAAACACACGGAGGTATTAGGATGGAATCATAAAAGCCGCTTATTCCCCATAAATAATGGCAGCTCTGAAAATATATTTATCTTTACTAGTACATTAAATGGATAAGGCCCGGCTATTGCCGGAATATATGAAGCGTGTTATGAGGGTGAGAAGTAATTCCTCGGATTAGTTATCTGTTTATAAAAAGAAAATAATAGACATGAGAACCAGTGTTTTTTTGACTGTTAATATGTTAACAATTTCTTTCCTGATATTGCAGCAAGATCGTCTGCAGCTAGACCGAATAAAGAGCCAGTTATCAGACGCTATCCAGCGCTACGGAGCTGTGCAAAAGGTAACACGTGTGTTCTACAGGCATCTGAGTGGGAGAATAAATCCTTTTAGATAGGAGTTGATGGTTTTGTATTTATTACTTGTACATTTCATACTGACGTAAACGAGAGCGGAATTCCTGACTTCACATATAAATCCGATGGGCTAAGTGTGTGTTTTTCAACACTTCCGTTGAACGTTTTATGTCATTAGAGCGTGGAGGATAAAGATATTTCAGTCATACACATGTATGTGCTTTAGAAGATTATCATACATGCGTGGTACAAATACATGTAGCCATAAGCCTGATCAGCGGTCTTCTCAAACGTTACATACATTTCATCATACAATAATTCCACGTTACACGTGGAGAATGACACAGATCATTTAGTAGTTGTCCTTACAGTTTGTTTAATCAGTTTCTCCTGCTCCTCTGCGGGATGCCTCTCCTCTTCCTTCTTAGTTACTGCAACTAGACAACCTAATACATTCCCTGCGCTTCTCTGTACCTGGGCCACAAATCAGTGGCTCATTCACCATTGGACTACAAGTTCCAGATTGCCGCGTCATTCTTAGAGAACAAATTTCCTGGAACAATTGCATGTGATATAAATTCATATTGTATAATATACTGTACTAGTATTTCATGTCTACTATTACCGCAATAAAACAAAAGAACTTATCAAGATATATTATTCACTACCTGCACTTCACGATTGGGAAACTCATGTCTGAGAGATGTCCGGCCATGCTGGCACTTGTGGTTACACAACGGCTGGAGAGCCAGGGGATAGCAAGTTCTGTTGTAATGAATGTACATATAGAATGGTGACATATTTATGTTAGCTGAGTATTTGTACAATATTTATTCAGTGAATGAAATTATAAATGTTGGAACCAAGTTTGGGGAACCTATTGACAGGTCCATGTAAATCTGTCTCCAAGCTTAGGAATGTCTATGCTGTTAAATTTCATGTAACAATTGGTACACAAATTAAAATCTGTTTGATTTTTTTTTTTACATTATTTTATAGTGACTTTTGCTGTGTATGTAGATCCACGGTGCCTCTATAAGAGCCTTGCACATCAGCTGGTGTTAATCTTGCCCTTCGCAACTGTCTGCACTAATTAGTGATAATGCGGCTATCTCTGGTGTGCAGAGTAGTTACAAGTCGCTGAGACCAAAGCTGGTCATACGCTGGGCTGTCCATCTGCGGCCGCTCCGTCCTTTGTCATATCTGGCCGTACATAAATGTCTGAGCAAATATGATCACTAGATTGTCTATCTAAACCTATCTAATCCATGTAGATATCTAGATATGAGCCTCAGCTGTATAATGTAGAATCTATTATCTGTACGAGGAAAATGTATTCCTTTTTCAGATAGTGTGCCTTTAATAATTGTATTTTTACTTCTTACCTTTCCACCTTTTGAGTTCAATAAAACTTAAATAGTTAATAAAAATCTCATTGCAGTGTGTTTAAAAATGTTTAAAATATCAATTTACATAGAAATAGTGTTGGTTTTTCATCCTTAATCTGCATTTGTGTTTACCAGGACAGAAATGCCCTCTAGCGCATGAGATATATTTGAGTGGAGAGCATTGATAAAAATAAATATATTCAAACTTTTTAAACATTTTAAAATCCCTTGCTTGCCGAAATTTGAATAATGTGGCGTATTCGGAGGCCACGTTCCCTCCAGACGTTTTTCAGTCCTATCGTGTAATGAAAAATCAATGGAGAATATACATAACGTCCTTTTCTTTCTTTCCTTTTCTCCCGCAGAAATTAGCAGACAAGTCCAAATCGCTGCTCAGCGGTGGCCAGAAAAATCTAAAACAAGTAAGTGGTGTCTGTTATCTTTATAGACTTAGATGTGTCACCCCTCACACCTGTCTGCGCCATTCACAGACACGTAATATGTCCAGCGTGGTCCCTATTTCCTAACCCTGGCTTCCGCCTTGTGTCGTCACCGTGCCTACTGGCGTTAATGTTTGGTGTATGCCTTGTAATAACTACAGAGTCCATGTTATAATGTTATGGAGCCAGCCTTACCGATAGTAGGGGAAGTTATAATCTGCCCTTTTCAGAGCTTTTAATTTCTGGGTATGTTTTGACTTCTGAATCCGTAAAGGCATTGACTGAAACGCTGCCATGTGACCAGCACACCTGTAGCTGTCTACGGTCTCCAACTTCCTGCAAGAAACCCAGCTGAAGAGTTTGGTCCTAGAGATGTCCCTATTTTTGGAAGCAACTATTGCTACGGTTATATAAACGTGTGCGTATATGTGACAGAGTTCAGTAATCCTCTTGACATTGCTACATGTCTCACGTGACCAGCAAAGTGGTGCTTGACAATGTTTTAAAATGTCAAATTCAATCCCCAGCATCAGTGATCCAGAGAGAGGGTTATTCCGTACTGGTCTCTAATTAGTGGCTTCAGACACTCCCAACCTGTTCATGATTTCAGTCTCTCTTCTTGTTTATTTTATACATTTACTTGTGTCGTCCAGTTCAGTCCATGTTCCGTATAATGTTTACCAGCCCGTATAGGGCTTTTGCCCACTTGATAGATGCTCTGAACTTGTCTAAGTGCAAAGGAAGAACATGAATAAACGTGCTGAGTTTTGCATGACTCTGCGTCTCCTTCTAATGCACATTGTGACTTGTATAGTACAGAGCAAGGAGCAAAGAGGACGGAGCCTCTGTCACCCGCTGCTATTCTGTATATTACAAAGGAATACTAAACCAAATTCACTTTAATACAAGTTTATCGTTTAGAATCCTTGAATTCATTTCTAAAATCAAAAAACTTTTTATTACTAGGTTATCAAGGACATAACGCACTGAGAGGACAAATACACCTTTAAGGTTTGGAGGGAAATGTTCATCACTTCCAAAAAATCTCAGTAGACCTGTTTTTGGCTACTTTAACAATAGGATAAATTGGATAAATTCTCTGGATCAATCACCCCCCACCGTGTCCTTTACTAATTATAGCCACAGTTATTTTGTTTTGGAAAGTCATCAGTTTACTTTTTAAATTGTGTTTGTGAATTTGCCATCATCTCATGTAGTAAAGACTTCAGTAGCTTTACCACTCTTACAGTAAAGAATCCCTTCCTATGCTCAAGGAAAAAACCTCCTTTCTCCCACTCAACTTATGACACTTTCTCCTCTATTTTCCTTGGTACAAAATGTTTTGAAGTCAATTCTTTGCATTAGCCACACATTTATTGCTACATATTTTAACTCCCCAGAGTAAACACAAACCTAGTTGGTTTTTTTTAACTTCTTTTTAGTGTTACCCTTTATTAATGAGGTGACCGGCCTCTGAGCCCTCAAGATGTTATTTGCTTTCGCAGCCACTGTCTGGCTCTGTGCGCTGGCACCCAGTGTTACCAAATTCTACACCATTTAGTGTGTTTGCTAGCTTGCTACTTTGTCTCAGTCCTTCTGTATGAAGTTACTACCCTGCCTTGTGTTGTTAACCCTAAATAGCTTAGTGTCGCCAGCAAATATGGTTAATACCGAGGACCGTATCTAGATCACGTTAGTAAGGGTGTTGCCCAATCAACTAATATTGAGACCAGTCACTCCAGAACATCTACAAGGTCAGTAATAATAAGGACAGGAGCTGATACTTTCTACTGCAAGGTGACATTAATTAATGACTCATCTGTAACATATATTTAAAGTTAGATCTCCACAAACTGTTTTTAGATTCTAGAAGAAAACACTTTGAAAATCTTCGTAAATTACAGTAAGTATTATACTTTCTGCAATGTAAGGAAAATGACATTGTCACTTTGCAGAATATCTTTATCTACAGTCTATTTATCTATTTACACGACTGTACATAGGATTTGTAGTCATTCATATTAGTCCCAGCCCCATAAGAGCTTACAATTCAAATCACTGCACACCTACAACTCTCTGTCTGTTAACCTTCTTTTATGTGTTTGGTCTGTGGGACGAAACCTGTTGGATTCGAACCCCAATGCTAACCAGCGCGCAACCTATAATACTGACCGAGCAAAATGTCTAATTCCTCAGGGATGTCACTAGGCCGTTCATAGGCTTCCTTCCTTGTGTAGATGATGGGCTGACTTTAAAACCTATGTACATGATGTATGTGGAAGAAATCTTCATTCAGCTGTGATAAATGTGATCAGTCCATACAAAGGAGGATTTAAGGAGTCATACCCTCTTATTTCCCGCGGCCCTCTGTCAATCCGCACGCTGCCCCAGCCCTGATAAACACATTTTAGGAAAAGAATGGACAGTGAGCTTTATCCAATGTGTCACCTTGTGGAGACGAAATGACTTTTATGATCTATTTAATCATTTCCAGCCTATGTAGCTATCTTATCGAGACAAAAGGAGATGACATGGAATCCGGCGTGATGGCCGTGTTGGTAATCTGATTAAGGGAAGCGTTCTGCCTGGGCTCCCTGTCCTTGAGAGATATTAGCAGGGATTGTGGGTAATGTGAGGGAAACATACGGATTTCCTTTTGAGCGAAATAATAGGATGATGTGTACAATGTCATGTCCTATGTTTGTTTCCCTCTGCTTCGTGAATTTTGGCGACTCAATGAAAATGTCATTTTTGGAAAATCTAAATAAAACAAGTGTTTAGGAATAGGAGACGTCACTGACCTCATGCCCCTTTCAGTTGGTAGTTACATAAGCCACATGTTTTGATAGATACTTTAACAGGTGCATATATTTTTTTGTATTTGTGGAATTAAGTCGTTTAGTAGATTGTATGCAGAATAAAATTTGGATTAACATTTATCCTCAAAATGATCTGAGTGTTTCCCAGTCCTTAATAATGAGCACTGTTGGATATGCCGGATAGTTTCACTAACAACAATCACTGCAAAGTCTCCTTCTGATTTTCAGTTCTTCCCAAGGAGTACAAACACCCATCCATTCCTCACAGTACATCCAAATCCCAATATCGTCCACCTCTGATTTCATGAGGCAACTGCATGACCCTCTGTCATTAGGTGGTCATGCAGTTTGAGGGTTGGACACTGAAACATGGACCCCGTGTAGCAGTTTTTATATTTTTGCCTGTTTATGTAGGCATTTTTAGCGATAAATTGCATTGAAAGCATTGTCCACCCCCTTGCATCTTACTTGTGAGGTTTATATTAGTTGTTATAATCATTCTTCACTCCCTGTTATTGGTTGGCATTCTAAGTGGAGTCACATGGGAGTTTAAAGTGCCACATGTAATGTACAGGAATGTGATTTCAGCAGCGGTTTTAGTTTATTGCAACATAACATTCACCAGCTTTAAAATTACTCCTTTCTTAGGATTGTCACCTCCAAGATTCTAACCAGTCTGAATGGATATTAAGCGAAATCATAACAATAATTTGTCATTTGTATGTCTGTACGTGCAATTCCTGCAGGATGATATCCCTCTAAACTCTTAGAGAGAAGTTTCTTTGGCTGTCCTTGTCTACAAAAACTTCCGTTATGATTGCAAGATAATGGTTTTTTTTTTTTAGTTAGAGACATGATGTAAGGGGAGAGCACCCTGTTCCCATCTCTAAATCTGTATATTTTGAATTCACTGTCTTTAACGCTATATTGCACCTTCTAGTCAAATTTACTCCTTATTCCAACTTCGGGGGGTATGTTTATCAAGCTGCGAAGTTCTGGTGGGTTTGAATACTGGAGATGTTGCCCATAGCAACCAATCACTTTCTAGTTATCATTTATTTAGGCATTCTACAAAATGACAGCTAGAATCTGATTGGTTGCTATAGGCAACATCTCCACTTTTTCAAACCGGCCATAAACTTGCATCTTGATACATTTACCCCCTGGAGTTGGGTCTATTTCATTCCACATTTTGCCGACTGTTCCCTGACCAACAACTTCAGTGTCTGCATTTGTAATAACTACAACTCGTTATAGCAACATATTAGTAATATTTTACTTATTGCTGTATATTACAGGTTGCTTCATTCAGTTTGTTCCTCCTGGGTAACAATTTATAATATCGTAACACTTTCTAGACTCACTCTTAGGGCCCTAGACTGTAACATGTTTGTAATCTAATGCAGTAAGTAATTCAATAAATATAATTTCCTCTGAGCTTCCTCCTATTAGTTGAGCCTGATCCATTTTTAATATGCTGACATCTCTCCGGACAGTCTTACATGCTGACTCTTGCATGATACAGGCATTTTATGTGTCTGTGAGTGCACTGACCAACCTAAAGTGACCTTAGTTACATCCCAGACCTCACGTCTCCTCCAGATATTTGTAGCCAACAATGATGAATGTAGAAACGCACTTTATTAAAGACAGTCTTACACCATCGCTTGTCCGCATAGGCTTTTCTCTTCTGTGAACCACTTTCTGTATATGTACATGCCTGTTCTTTGTCCTGCATTATAAACAAATATAATAAAAGCAAAAGAAAGCTAAGTGCTACATAAATACGTGTATAAAAGAGAAGCCACCGTAAAACAAGGACCTTATTTTCTTTGAATCCCTATGCTGTTGTCTGTACTTGCAGAAGAAACGCCAGTATGTATGCGTAGCAGTACCTAGTGTCTTTCTCCAACTGTTCTTTCATTTTTTAAGCTCCAAACTTTTTTGTAAAGTTGTCCCGACAAGGAAAGTTCCTACATCTGAGCCGGAGCAACGAGATCATTGTCCAGTTTGGGATCATTTGCAGCCAACTAAATCCCAACAGCTTCTACCATCACGCTCAGTAATTATCTGATTGGTTGCCAGTCTGATAGAATCATTATTATCTGCATAGGCTTACACCTGGGTATACGGGTTGGTAGCTACGTTATGCGTCAAGGATTTATATGGCTGCACAATGGAAAATGACGACATAACATTAGTAGGAATACTAATGATGATAGGTAAGTTGGAGATTCAAGTAACAAAAAAAAAGCACACATTTTCCTAAATCTGGTGCCTCATGTCCTAGTGTGACATTTATAAAAACTTTTCACCTCGTTTTTTTTTTATGGGTTTTCTTTTAATGTTCATATCATCATCATCATCATTTATATAGCGCCAAATTACGTAGCGCTTTACAATTGAGAACAGACATTAATAAAATACTGGGTAATATATACAGACAGAGAGGTAAGAGGGCCCTGCTCGCAAGCTTAAAATCTATGGGACAATGGTTTGATACACAAGGGCACGTGCTCCATCATATTGCACAGATGCTAGAATGCAAAGGTAAAAGTACTGAGCGGGCTGTGTGTGTGGCAATGTTGGTCAGAGGGTTGTTGTCTTGCGTTAGCTGTATAGAGGATGGTAATACGGTAATTTAGGGAGATTAAGATGATGGTTGAGGAATATAATAAGCTTGTCTAAAGAGGTTGGTTTACAGAGAACGCTTGAAGACTAGAGGAAAGTCTTACTGTGCGAGGGAGGGAATTCCACAAAGTGGGTGCAGCCGAAAAAAGTCCTATAACCAGGAATGGGAGGATGTGATGAGAGTGGAAGAGAGACGCAGATCTTGTGCAGAACGGAGGTGTCGAGTAGGGAGATATTTTGAGACAAGTGAGGAGATGTATGTCGGTGCAATTTTGTTGACGGCCTTATGTGTTTGTAGAAGAATTTTATATTGGATCCGTTGAAATACAGGCAGCCAATGTAGAGACTGACAGAGTGGCTCCGCAGAGGAAGAAAGATTTGCAAGGAAAATCAATCTAGCCGCTGCGTGCAAAATAGATTGGGAGGACCAGTAAGGAGGGAATTGCAATAGTCGATGCGGGAGATGATGAGTGCATGAATTAATGTTTTTGCAGCGTCTTGTGTCAGATATGTGCGTGTTTTGGAAATGTTCCATAGATGTATGTAACGTGATTTAGATATAGAGTCGATGTGGGGAACAAATGATAGTTGTGAGTCAAGGATTACACCTAGGCTGCGAGCTTGCGGGGTGGGATTTATGGTCTTGTTATCAACAGTAATAG
The DNA here is from genome assembly GCF_038048845.1 of Mixophyes fleayi. Taxonomy (NCBI): domain Eukaryota; kingdom Metazoa; phylum Chordata; class Amphibia; order Anura; family Limnodynastidae; genus Mixophyes; species Mixophyes fleayi. Next base: position 6,960,276 of record NC_134406.1, read on the forward strand.
AAACATTACACCTTCATCTGGCAATTTTTACCTATCTCCCTAAATTTTTGTTCAGTTTGCCATTTTAAATCACACCCTCTTTACCAACAAATGTTAAATTTGTATGTTTGATTCTTGTGTTTAGGAGACCTTTGGATACTGCCTCTATCACCTGATGCTTTAGTTTGGAATAGATGCTGACAAGATGTTCCAAAATGTATTTTCAAAATGAGCTGAAAAGAAGAAAAAAGTCCCATGTATAGTTCTAAATCTATCACCCCTACGGCGTGAGAGTTTATACCCTTGTTTAGTGATGCGTCAACATATACTATTCTCTGTCCCAGTAGTGAGGGTCTTGGCTCATCTGGGCTGGATTTACCATTAGACAGAGCCAGCATACGGTCAGAGGTTACAGAGACACTAGGGTCAAGTATGTTTTTGGAGTGTTGGAGGAAAACGGAGCACCCGGAGGAAACCCACACAAACAAGGGGAGAGCATACAAACTTCACACTGATAGGGCCCTGGTCGGATTCGAACCCATGACCCCAGCTCTATGAGGCAGCATTGCTAACCTAGACAATAAGACGCAGGACAGGTTCTGATTCTTCGGCAGGGTTGGATAAAATGTCAGGTCCCGGCATGGTTCCTCCATATCAGAATGCAACACGAGCGCTACGGCCGTGCCTCATCGGTGATTCAGTGCACTATTGGGAAAACACGAAGGGCAGAGGCACTTACACCAACGTGATTACATTCTCGGAAAGCGAGTAACTGGGGAACAAAAGCAATAAGTGCCTTCCAGTTACTCTTGCCCTTTTTGTCATTGTACTGGTAAACATTTCTCAACAGTACACCTGTAATGTGTGTTTCAGTTTCTAACACTGTGCCTACAACACGTTTGATATGAATGGACACCGAGATGACTTGAGTGAAAGCTGCAGTTAATCATCGTCCTCTCGAGCAGAGTCCTGAGGGAGGTCAGAGCTGGACCACGTACTACCAGGAATCTAAAATCATTATTTTACAGAGTGAGACCCCCTGAGAAATGACATGATCATGCCTGTAATTACAGCCAGGGAATACCTCTCACTTCGCATGTCTTACGCTCCGTCCAGGTGAGAAGGATGGATGGTCTTCAGTGTTATGAGACCCCCCTTCCCCCCCCCAGGGCAGCAGCAGATATTCGTGCCGTTATCAAATCCCGTTATAGAAAGTAGACTTGTCTTTAAGGTACATCCTAGATTACATCCAACAAAATATGAAAATCTTTAGAAGTACGGCCTATTTTACTACAAATATTCAGTAACGTTTAGGCGTAAAAGTAATTTTACAGAAAGATTATAATTTATCTGGAAACCAGTAAGATTTACCATACAAAGCCCATCACAATACCAGCCTCAGATATCATTAAAATGGTGAACTCATTGCATGTCTTTACCAAGAACTAACTTTTTATCAAATATACTTATAATTCAGAGCGAAAATAAAATCTGCAAAACATACATTAGTTTTTCCCTTTTCAGTGTCGCATGGCTTGGAATAAATCCTACACCCGGCGCTAAAAACACCCCGTCATATGGGTTATAAGGTGTTCTATAACACAGGGAGGCATGACTAATAATAAACCTGTAAAGGAAATGAATTATAAATGAGCACTTTATGCCCTTTAATGTGAAGGAAGAGGTCAGTGGGGACTCCTGTCACTCTGGGGTTGGGCTCTGAATCTACTGATGCCTGAGACAATCCTGTCCGTATTCACCTTCCATTCATTACTTGTTCCCTAAGCAGGAGGTTAGGGCAGCCTGATTTGTAATGAGGGATATGAATTGTTGACTGACAGACTAAAGATGGATTTCTGCAAGAGGCTATGAATCACAAGTGACTCCACTCCGTGGCTGTGCAGTCATGCCACAAATATCCCAGAGTCTTGTAAAGATTAGATGCAAAGCGTCTTTTATTGCTCTTCCCCCTGGTGCATAGTAGGAACTTCCATCTAATCTCTCCACTTATGTGCAGGGTGCACTCCTGTGTCCCTGTGCAATCATACAAATAGTGTCAAATACAGTATAAATTGGTTTAATTAACTTTTAATTATTAATGGTGAAATGACACATGGATCAGTAGTTACTATGAACATAACCAGAGGGTAGCACTAAAACGCTAATCTACATGCATACAGATTATACACGGCCACTTAAGCTATGCATATATGTAAATGGAAATGATCGATATAACAGCTTTAAAGACATATTGTAGCATTTGTGGGTCCCAAACGTTCAGCAGACACAATCTGATCAGGGTTCTGGAGAAAGCGTTCAGCCGATGACTGGAATATGCTAGTATGTGAATCAGTATATTTTCTCTTCACCTTAATATGTGCACACATTTGATTTATTAATATGTGCAGGGACCACTGCAGTTGCTTGTTTTGGCCCCAGTGGCTTATTTAAGGTAGTGAAAAACAAATTTCTCGCTGTTGTGTAAAACATCAAAGTAGAGTCAGAACGTGATGTGGCAGAAAACTCTGTCCATAGACCTTCTACCAGCAGAAAACAATGTAAAGTGCCAATCACATGGTTAAAAAAATCAATGTAGGACTGGAGGACCAGAGCGGCACATAAAGTGTGGAAGGTGTAGTGACGTCATTGCCATAAAATCTTGTGTCGCATCTTATTATATGATGTAATGCATAGAGAGCTAATTTACATAAACCTGGAAATCTCTAACCATAGGCTGCAACTGATCTCTCAGTCTGCGCACTGCACACAATTTATATTAATGACCTTTGGTAGATCTAACAACAAAGTAAGAATCGCTTATTTAGATATTTATATCGGGAACATTAAACCTTTTAAATTCTTTACATGTTGCTGCACTTCAAAACCACTTCAGAATGCCTCATGACACACAACTACAAGATCACTATATGTGGGTAATTTTCAGGCCAGGTGAATTGTGACACAGTGTATAAAATGTCTGTATAGAGTGTAATAGAATTGTATTATGATCATGCCCAGTGGTCAGGTCATGTTGGGAGGGGGTGGGGTGTGACTGCACCATGTGTAATATGCAGCCATCCACCTTGCTAGTGTGACGCTGGGTATTAGTTTCATATATTTGCATAAATGGCAGTATATAAATCCTGTTCTATTAAGAGGACTTTACAGTGTATATAAGAAAGTTTTCTTCCTTTCTCTCCAAAACTTGTTGTTGGATTGATAAATAAAAGCTGACACTGTTTTACATTTGTAGCGGAGCAATTTGTGTGAGAGGACAGGAATAGAAGCAGAATGCCAAGTACTCTGCATGAAGATACGTTGTGAGTCCGCTGACAAGGAACATCCTTTATTTAGGAGATCTGAACAGTCCTCACATCTCACAAACTATCTTTGCAAGTTTTATGAAGCCTGACTCCCGGGTTATATCTCTGCATTACCTGTAGTAGTCTAGGATGTGGGATAGGGCAAAATTACCTGGACAAAAATAAAACCTAATTCCAAATACACAGTCTGAGCGCAGCACCTTATATAACACCCGTTCTGTGAAATAATGTGTATGGTAGCTCGGAGGAGCATTTGTAGCCTATAACCCGCAGATACAGCCATGTGGTGTGCTAGATATATTGTGTACGTTTAACCTATTCAGTGTTACTGGCACTGACCAATAATCTGCTACTGGCCTCTATTGAGGAGGTAGACAGAGTTTTGGCTCCAGCTCACATAACAGCCGCCTCTAAGGTATGTAGACGTTCATGTACTGACAAGTGGACGGTTCATGTTCAGCCCAAACTGTTTTGCTAACTACATATGTCCGGTACATGGAAAAGGTGTATTTGTGTCGATGGTGCTGAAGGATTAGCGAGCGGCCCTCTGCAGTACACTTGAAAAGAAATACCGCTAATTGAGGGAATGGTCTTAAAATAATGGACATTGGAAAAAATAAAATAGCATCAAATACTAGTATAAAGACATGTTTTTATAGGGATTTCTGCATTTACCTTACAGTGTGGATCCAATAAACTAAAATAAAACTAATGATGGCGCCATGACACAAAGTTAACATTTAACTCTCTCTCATAACAATATCAAACAATCAATACAGATTCAGAATATGTTTGCATAGATATTGAAATAAATTATCTTAAAATTTAATTTAACATTAGACGGGTTATTGTCTTTTTTCACATTAAACCAGGACAAACAAAAAGTGCTGAGATCTTTTCAGATTGATATAACACAGATCTCTATTTGGTGCTGATAACAATAAGGTCTTATCTCAGTACTCCGTCATATAAACACTTTCCAATTCTCGGTTTTCATGTTGGTGCCCAAAATCATTAATGTAGATTTTCCACCTATAGATTAATCTTAATGAAAACCAATCCATAATAAACCTTTAGATCTAACTGCCCAATGTGATTCAGCTCCAGAAAGAAGCATACAGTGTCCTGCAAACCCCACACCGATGTTCCTGTCCGAAGGGATGTGCCGAAGGGTTCCATATAGTGAAGACCCTTAGGGCTCGATTTACTAAGCTGCGTGTTTGAAAAAGTGGGGATGTTGTAGAAAGTACTAAATAAATGAAAGCTAGAATCTGATTGGTTGCTATAGGCAACATCCCCACTTTTTGAAACCCGCAGCTTAGTAAATATACCCCTTAGACTTTTTGTCTGGAGTAAAAGGTTATCTAGAGGTGCAATTAGCGAATTTTTCACAAAGAGGCAGAATCCTACAGTGTATAGTTAGGCTGCAGGAAATCTGGTGTCAAGCAGCTCCCTTCTAGTGTGCAGATTGAAGTTATTTTGTAACACTATGCATCCCTGCATAACTTGACACATTTCACCTTTTGATTATGGCTTCATCAAAGGTGAGAGGTGCATTAAAGCCATGCTTCCTGTTTTAGCTCTTCATGGAACAGACAGGTGGTATTATTAGTATCTGTCAGCAGTTTATCAATGACCGTTGTAGAACTCTGTGAATAACTATACATGTGTAGTGCATGTGGCCGCTGAATCGTTCTGACGGATGGCAATAACCTGCGGCATAGAGATAACAAAGCCGGAAATGCAGTCATGTCGGAGCTTCTCAAGGTACTTAGTCCTTGATCTCTTCTCAGTACAAACTGATGGAATGTGGGGAAAACACTAAAATAAATGGATTCTGAGGTTAATACAATATTGTGTATGTATTTCTGAATGTATGTATGTATGTATGTACATATATCGTTAGACTCCTGCGGTAGTACAGAAACATTTTGCAGCTTTGTATTCTGTTAGAGAATGTTGTACATCTACTCTGTGCGCACTTTCTGAGGATATCTTTAATCGTTGCACTTTTTAATGTTCTTATTTATTCTACATTACTAGAAATTATATTACACCCGAGCACTAGATACAAAGAGAGCCCTGAAGTTGTGGAGTCAGAACAGAATTCTCCCTCCAGTAGACACGGGTCCGGAGCATTGAATGTAAGGTCTGTCACTCATGGATCAGCAGTCTGTTCCGAAAAGCCGGCCTACACCTCTCCTCCGGAGTTAACAGCGCTGCGCTAGTGGAATGTAATTACATCTATATAGCTCTCTGCTAAATGATAAAGTGCCCGTTAAAACGCCAGCGCTCAGATCAGCAGCCTCGCCTAACATATTGTGTGTGAGTGCACAATAAAACGCAATCTCACCTTCCCAAAAGATTTAGTAGTCCCTGGCTTCTCCTCTCCTTGGCTGAAGCAGCCCTTTCTGTCTGATTGCTTTGGGTCCCAGCACTGGGGAGACACTGTTGTAAATATGTCATGTCCACAAGGTTAGCTGTGTTAGAGGACAGGTGAAAAGAATATATTGTGCGATTTGGGCTTTATGTTTGTACCATACAGTACCGTTCTGACCAGCGGCTCCTATCTTCTCATGTTGTGGCCGGTCTGGGGATCAGCTGCTTGTCTGTATGTGACTCATTGTGGAAGAGGGGACTAGCGGTAAAGGAGAGATTCAGGTGCGCTCATGTTAAGTTGGACTCAAATTTGCATGGTTTGTGCGCATGCTTAGATGTAAAAAAATAAATCTTGCTCTGCTTCCTATTTTGCTCCCTCTCCACCCAATACAAAAACAGAGCAGATTATTGACCGGTCAGTGACTCTAGATGTTCAAAGAAATGTGTCGGTGTCATAGTGCACCAACTCTACAACAACTTATTACTATCATCATCATTTATTTATATAGCGCCACTGATTCCGCAGTGCTGTATAGAGAACTCGCTCACATTAGTCCCTGCCCCCATTAGAGCTTACAGTCTAAATTCCCTAACATATATACACACACACACAGAGACTAGGGTTAATTTGTATGTTTTGGAGAGTAGGAGGAAACCAGAGCACCCGGAGGAAACCCGCGCAAACATAGGGATAGCATACAAACTCCACACAGATAATGCCATGGTCGGGAATTGAACTCATGACCCCAGTGCTGTGAGGCAGAAGTGCTAACCACTAAGCCATCGCGCTGCCCCGTACTATATTTCAGTTTAAGTGTTTCTATGCACAGACTACTTTAATAAGCCCATTGCCCAGTGCACTGTGTTCACCACATAAATATAGGGTTATGTGACCACTGTAGTGAATGGGCAGCAATACTCTCTAGCGTTTACGGTGAGAGCAGAAAGAACCATAAATCCAGTCCTACTTGCCTCCATAAGGACTTTAATTGCTAATTCTTCACTCGTGTTGAAACATTTGTATTCCAAAATTTAGATTTAAAACATAAGAGAGTAAAGTGTTTAAGGAGAACCGTTGGATGGTATGACTGTTCCCTCTTATTGCCTGCCATAACACAGGCATGTTGGCATTGGATGACTTCTTTTTGCACTGCATCAGTTCCAACTAGACTTCCCTCTCGTTAGGCTGATAAATAGGTTTCATCCTCTTTAGCTTATCTCTGTTGTCCCACCACTAAATTCAGTGAGACTAATCAGTCCTTAAATTCCTGTGTCTCTTGGGAGAAAATCCACCAAAAGCCAAAGATGATTTTTATGGAGTGAAAGGGAACAGGTTTGTAACGGTATTTTGGATGATGAGTGATTAGCTCTGGCTAACTGAGATAAATGATTACATGTCAGTCTGAATTTAAGGTTTAATGTCTTTTGCTGTCACATTGAATCTTCATTCCATTTTTTAGACTTTTTTAGCGTCCTCTAGAAGTGTAGGAGAGTAATTTCTGTCTTTGGTGTCCACTCCTTCAATTTGTTTTTCTTATATTAATATGGGATCTATTATCTTGAATTCTCTGGAATCAGGTTTTCTGGCTAAAGTTTTTAAGAATCATGCCTGAAATCCTATACAGACTAGTAAATATAAACGTACTCATGAAAATCACATTTTACATTAAGATGTCCATCTTTATCAAATCTTTTAAAATTTATTTCGCTAAAAGCCAAAGTTATTTTGTACAGTTCATGCCAGTTAGGCCTAACAACAACATGCGTCATAAACCTGTTTTAAGAAGACGCATTGAGCACTTATGTACGAGCCCTGAAAGTCCTGAAAATGTTCCGTATATAGCAAATATTATTCAAAATTCAGCCAAGCTTCAGTACTTTTCATGTAAATTACACAACACAGGGTATTTTTAGTAGCTGTCATGGATTCATCTTTTTTATTTTCTGAAATGAAGACAAGCAACAAATGAATCATTTATGGAGGCAGCTGGGAACATCTGATTCGATATTGAATATTTTGCTAAATAAAATGAAGCAAGTGTGTGTTTACCTTGTGTAACTTAGGAAGAATGGAGGTACAGTGAGTGCATAGGAGTTGATCAGTCTGGTTAATCATCATCATCACCACCATTTATTTATATAGCACCACTAATTTTGCAGCGCTGTACTTAGAACTCACATCAGTCCCTGCCCCATTGGAGCTTACAGTCTAAATACCCTAAGATACACACACACAGACTATCTGTCTAGGGTCAATGTTGTTGACAACCAATTAACCTACCAGTATGTTTTTGGAGTGTGGGAGGAAACCTACGCAAACACGGGGAGAACATACAAACTCCTCACAGATAAGGCCATGGTCGGGAATCAAACTCATGAACCCAGTGCTGCGAGGCAGAAGTTCTAACCACTGAGCCACTGTGCTGCCTAACAGATCTGATCCATAGTTTGTGTTTCTCAGCACGTTACAGGGCATTTTAAAAAAAAAAAGGGAGGGAACAATCTTGCCTGGCGTGAAAAGGCATATTCTAACACAGGGATAGGCAACCTGATGCACTTCAGGGACCACATGTCAGGCCCTCTAACAAGTGTTACAAGCAATACAAATCTGACAAGCAGGAAGGAGCTGAGGGCCACAGGTTCAGCCTTGGAGGGCCACCTGTTGGCCATCACTGTTCATACATATACAGATTTAGATTTATAACTGTCTTTATCTTGGTGCAATTTATTTGTCAGCCTTAAGTTGCCTTGTACAGTTATCTTGGTATATTCTTAGCGATTCTAAGCTCCGAAGACGTCCCTTCTTTCAATAGACTCAGAGGAAAGTCTTGGTGCCGAGGAAAACACATAATCACAGCCTTATATGAATGATCTCTGGTCCTGGGTCGTTAACATGTATGTCGGGGGATTTCACTTCCTCTTGAGTATGACATTTTCTTTTCTTCCGAATATTGGTTCTTTAATTCTGAGCTTTGTTTCGAGCTACCCCTGTCTCTGTTAAAGTTTTGGTTCTCTAATTATTAAATATACTGTACTTTTAGATATGACACTGGTTTCAAGGACATGTTGCTTTGTGTTATCGGCCTCCGATCCACATCCCTTGGTAAACACATTGCTTCCTAATCCCCCTGGTGTCCGTCTTGTTGACACGTGCTCCCGAGACGTGACCGACTGTGGATTAATTGAGGTGCAGCAGTGATGGGGCTATCTCGTTAAGCCGCCTCCTTGCGTCCGATAAGAAGGATAATGTGTAGCTTCCTCCTATCCTGTGGTCTCATCTGTGCTGTGTGTTTGGTCTAGGTTCTTTGTTTATCCAATTTTCCGCACTTCTCTCCGGCAATTTAAACCAAATACAAAGCTTTCATTAATTAAAGCAGAATTTGGAAGGGGGGAGGATAGCAGCATTGTGCGGATTAACTGCTAAAAGGTCCCTGCTGATTTAATTGTTTAATTAGCTTAAATGTTCTCTATTGTACAATGGTTTTTTCATTGCCAGTTACAGCTTCTTTTTCATTTCCAATCTCTTATGTGCAAATTCCATGATGGAGAGAGAGAGAAATATCTATATGTGCAAGCCGCATGTAAAGTGACTAAACCCTAAGAGTTTGTGGGTCACTAAAGCCACGGTGTCTCCTTCAAGATGCTGTAATGATACATAATAGGGGACCATTATTAAAACTAGTGCACAGTGACAAATTAAAACAGACATTTGGTTGTAATAACTTTTCCCTGTGCATCTGTTTTATGCCCAAATGAGTTCTGTGAAACACACTAAACGGTTAATGTTTCATTGTTTTGCTTTCTGTTGAAGCGAAGTGATGATTATATTTGTTACACTGATTGTCTATTGTATCATCATCATCACCATTTATTTATATAGCGCCACTAATTCTGCAGCGCTGTACAGAGCACTCACTCACATCAGTCCCTGCCCCATTGGAGCTTACAGTCTAAATTTCCTAACATACACATAGAAGAGACAGACTAGGGTAAATTTGATAGCAGCCAATTAACCTACTAGTATGTTTTTGGAGTGTGGGAGGAAATCGGGGGAAACCCACACAAACATGGGGAGAACATACAAACTCCACACAGATAAGGCCATGGTCGGGAATTGAACTCATGACCCCAGTGTTGTGAGGCAGAAGTGCTAACCACTGAGCCACCGTGCTGACAATTGTATGTCTATTACCAAGTCTCCAGGTCTTCTGCCACATTTTGCCATTTTGGTCATACAATGACCTAATTGGCTGATCGCATTGTAGCAAGTGGTTTGAGGTCATGTATGCATCCATATTCATCTAGACAACATGGAACCTGCACATAACATGTCAGTGTATTACACGCATTCTGCCATGTAGCCGTAGACTAAATCCTGTTCTCTTGTTCTCCTCCTCTAGAGTCCTCGGACCCCTTTCTCGGATATTGCGGATGACGAGAAGATCTTTAATGGTGGTGATGAGCTGTGGCAGAACCAGAGTGACAGCCAGGATTTGTCCGAGATCACCGAGGAAGATCTTGACCAAATCCGTGAGAAAGAAGAAGCTGTAAAGCAGATTGAGGTACAACATACGCACTTTAGTGCAATCCTGTCCTCCGCCTTCTGGTGACCTGCGCTGGTCATGATTTCTCCTACAGCCTGCAGGATATGAGGCTGACTCGTGACTTGTTTTGTCTTTGTTATCTTGTAGATCATAAAATGATTTCAGTAGTTCTTACTTAAAATGTTTTCTGAAGAGCTACGAACACACAAGCAGATTTAGTGCACATATATGTAATATACATGTTTGAAAGCTTTCAGAATCATATGAGCAAGGACAGGTTCCCTGGAGAACTGGAGAAATGACACCTACATTGTGATCATTCAGTTGCTGAGTTCTCCAACCCTATTCTGCCGTCACCTGAAGGTCCAACATTTCATTTTAACTTTGTCTCGGACACTTTTCAGGCCGTAGGCAGCTTGTGGACTCTAGTTAGGTGGTTTTTAGGTTCTTGGCAGCATTCCGCAGTGCCCCTCATTAGGCGTTCAGAGAGGAGGGCTCGTGGCCATGGATACAAAGGTTCCACACTTGTCTTGTTAAGCGATTTGCAGTTTAGGTTTGGGGGTCCTTTTACACATGGTCCACCGTCTGAGACATGAGTATGAAAACTCTTCTCTGTTGCCTGATGCAGATGAAGACTGTAACTAATTGTAAACTTTTTTTTTCCTTTATTGATAAACACTAATATTTTGGTATTTGCTGAGTAAAAAGACATCTTGCATTTTCAGCACATTTCAGGTTGTGAAATAATTGAGCTATAGCTCTAAGTACATCGAGATTCATTATCTCCAAAAGCCAAACGTAAAAGATTTATAATGTTCTACTTGCAATGATGCGCTTTATTTAACAGGCTGTATAAAAAGCAATGCTCATTTATTTCCAAAATAACTTGGCTCGTTACACGACATCCCAGTTTCTTTTAAGCTACAAAATCACCTTTACATAAAATATGCGGTACTAGACTCCTGTCCATTCCTGACCAGTGGGATTCTGGGAAGCCGTTCCATAGAGCTCTGAGAGCTATGGATGGCTTCATACTGTCCAGTATAAAACGGGCGACACTTAGTTTCTGAGAGCTATGGATGGCTTCATACTGTCCAGTATAAAACGGGCGACACTTAGTTTCAGGTAAGGGTTCCTCATAATGTAACCAAATGCTGAATTTCATAACCGTTTAAAGCTGTGTACAGAGCATCTGTTTACACAGTTTGTTATTTCTATTATATAGTAGGGGGGTTATTCACTGACCATAGAGACAAGTCGCACTTGTCTATCCTACATGCGACAGATAAAGGCTGAACCCTAGGGCCCCTCACTGGTTTATATCGGGCTGTTCGAAGCCCTCGGACATCTCTCAAAGTTTCTTGTTCTGTATATGCTGTGAGCGAAAGGCATTCTGTGACGTTTTGCTCCCTTGCATCTGTATAAAACCATTACAGGTAGTTTTCTTGCAGTCGGATCATCTTGGGTCGTTACACAGTACATTACCTAATTACAGAGATGTAATTGGCTGCACATACTACCCCACTGTTTTTGGGGTTATTGCTGATACTGCACGTGAGGATGGGGGGAAATTTATCCAAATAATTTTCCACATTGTATCTCCAGTCCAATCATATTTTGTTTAAGAGGGGGTCAAGCAATCTAAAACGGTTGGTTAATTTGGTTGAATTGACCAACCAGATTATTAGGTGGGCTGCTTAGGTGATGTGTGGCAGACATTCTCTATGGCAGCAATTTTCCTTTGAGTCCAGAACTATTTTAACCTCCAACAAAAGGTCAATATCAAACATTTACTACAAAATAAATGCTTAGGGCGGCGGTTCCCAAACTGTGCGCCGCGGCTCCCAGGGGTGCCGCGGCGCGAGCCAGACATAAAAAAAAACAAAAACAAAGAACACAAACTTACCAATCCGCCGGGCGCCGGGACCCAGCAGCCTCCTCTCTCCCGCAGCAGCTTGTTAATGACGTCGATATTCAGTGACAGCTGCGGGAGAGAGGAGGCTGCTGGGTCCCGGCGCCCGGCGGATTGGTAAGTTTGTGTTTTTTGTTTTTTTTTATGTCTGGCGCGGGGCAGAGGAGTGAGAGGGAGCGTGACAGCGGGGCACAGGAGAGGGACAGCGGGGCACAGGAGAGGGACAGCGGGGCACAGGAGAGGGACAGTGGGGCACAGGAGAGGGGCAGCCGGGCAGAGGAGAGTGACACAGCGCGAGAGGGGCAGTGGAGGGGGACACAGCGCGAGAGGGGCAGTGGAGGGGGACACAGCGCGAGAGGGGCAGTGGAGAGGGACACAGCGCGAGAGGGGCAGTGGAGGGGGGGACAGCGCGAGAGGTGCAGTGGAGGGGTGACAGGGGGCAGTGTGAGAGAGGGCAGTGCAGAGGGGGCAGTGTGTCTGGATGCAGAGGGGGCAGTGTGTCTGGATGCAGAGGGGGCAGTGTGTCTGGATGCAGAGGGGGCAGTGTGTCTGGATGCAGAGGGGGGCAGTGTGTCTGGATGCAGAGGGGGGCAGTGTGTCTGGATGCAGAGGGGGCAGTGTGTCTGGATGCAGAGGGGGCAGTGTGTCTGGATGCAGAGGGGGCAGTGTGTCTGGATGCAGAGGGGGCAGTGTGTCTGGATGCAGAGGGGGCAGTGTGTCTGGATGCAGAGGGGGCAGTGTGTCTGGATGCAGAGGGGGCAGTGTGTCTGGATGCAGAGGGGGCAGTGTGTCTGGATGCAGAGGGGGCAGTGTGTCTGGATGCAGAGGGGGCAGTGTGTCTGGATGCAGAGGGGGCAGTGTGTCTGGATGCAGAGGGGGCAGTGTGTCTGGATGCAGAGGGGGCAGTGTGTCTGGATGCAGAGGGGGCAGTGTGTCTGGATGCAGAGGGGGCAGTGTGTCTGGATGCAGAGGGGGCAGAGTGTCTGGATGCAGAGGGGGCAGTGTGTCTGGATGCAGAGGGGGCAGAGTGTCTGGATGCAGAGGGGGCAGAGTGTCTGGATGCAGAGGGGGCAGAGTGTCTGGATGCAGAGGGGGCAGAGTGTCTGGATGCAGAGGGGGCAGAGTGTCTGGATGCAGAGGGGGCAGAGTGTCTGGATGCAGAGGGGGCAGTGTGTCTGGATGCAGAGGGGGCAGAGTGTCTGGATGCAGAGGGGGCAGAGTGTCTGGATGCAGAGGGGGCAGAGTGTCTGGATGCAGAGGGGGCAGAGTGTCTGGATGCAGAGGGGGCAGAGTGTCTGGGGGCAGAGTGTCTGGGGGCAGAGTGGGCAGTGTGTCTGGTGGCAGAGGGGGCATTTTTGCATACAACTAAATAAGTATTTCTGTCCTGACCTAAATACTTATTATAATTTTTTGACCCAACTACTTCTAAAACAGGACTGCTCAATAATTTATTTTGGAGGGGTGCCTTGAAAAAATTTGGAGACACTAAGGGTGCCGCGAACTGCAAAAGTTTGGGAACCACTGGCTTAGGGGCTGGTTCATCATTCTGGTTTAAAGTGGTTGAGGCTGGTGTCACATCTTCGATTTTGGGATCTAATCTTTGCTGGCACACTTGTGGCTTCCAAACGGTCACCTAGGAATTAAAAAAAAAAAAATCTGGTTTAATCCCGCACCATTGAAATTAATTTAAAACACTCGAGTCTGTCGGGCACATACTGAAAAGCTTGTGGAACTGTGTCTGAAAGTCAGGATCAGGCTAATAACTTGTGCAGTAAACACGGCTTTACTCTATAGGGTTGTTGTTTTTTTCCCCGTGAGCACCATGTGGCTGGCGGGTTATCTTTTGTGACTCTGTATCCATCTTCATCCCGGGCAGAATTGTGGCAATTAAGAAGTGCGGCTGAATTGGGGTCATCACCCCTCTACAGAGGTTATCTCGGCATGATACATGTGTGTGACATTAGTGCTTCCCCAACCGCTTAATCATCACGGTCCCTGACAACCATTATTTACAAACCATGCACCAAGCACTACATTACAAAGAGAATAGATGTCTAAGTCTGGGTTCAATGAGAGGATTTTCTGTGTTATTCCTGATAAAGCACCTATCCTCCATTACCAAACTTTTATAGTTTCTCTGATAAGCATTGTAAATAAGGACAAAAATGGTAAAACACACATTTATTGCCCATTCAGACCCCATGCTGGTCTTGCATGTTGTTGTTGTCTCTTAGCTTTCTATGACACTCAGGAAGGAAAGATGAGCTGTTGACATGTTTGTATTGTATATAGGTTACACGATTACTCCATACGTTGTATTCTGCTCACCTCCTTACACTTGTACATACCCTGAATTATCTCCTACACCACAGCTACTGAATCTGCTAACATTGCTGCATGAGTGCTGGTAATAATTACAAGACTGATGTAAATGCAGAATTCAGCTCAGAACTATTTACACTGCAGAATCTTCTGGGTTTTTTTTGGCTTATTGAGATTAGGTGAATTTTAGTCACCTGTATACATAGACTGACTGTGTGTTCAAAGCAATGAATCTACGTCCGTTTGGTCCATGCTTTCCTGTAAAACTACATATAGATCTTATTAGGTATTAGTACTATATTCAGACCGAACCTGAAGATTCCTTTTATAAGTCAACTAATATTTACAGGTAAATATCAGAAGCTGGGCTGACGTTATACCAGTCTTAGGGGCATATTCAATGAGGTTTCCGGTCCGCGGTAATGCACGTTACCGTGAAAACTGCGCAGTATTGACAGTAATACGGTACCGCAATAACGCAGATTTTCCTATGCAAGCCTATGGGGTGTGTACGAAAATCCACGTTATTGCGGTACCGTGGATTGAGTTCCGGTGCGTTACCGCGGACCGGAAACCTAGTTTAATATGCCTCTTAATTATATTTGTGTGTATTTTATTATTTCTTTAGTTAGTTTCTTGTTTGTACATATGGCACATAATAATCTGATTTGTGTTTTCTTAATGCTGGTTTACCTGTCATACATGTAAGTGTAACATCTAAAGGTTAACAATGTTCTTCAAAATATCATTCAATTCTAACAGGTAAATTGTAAATAAGACAATCTATTAAACATGGTTGGGATCGATAGATACAAGTCAGCTCTAAATGGGCAAAAGAGCTGCGGATCACATAGGCTATGAGGATTTCAAGAGGTGCACAATTCAGATAGTATCTGCAGGAATCGTTTGAAGTTTAGCCCAGTTGTAGCACTTGTAATATTTGCATATTGGGGAAAATCACAAGCAAGAATAATGGTGAGGGGGGGAGGGGTGGCGTATGGTAAAGCAGCAAGGGGGAGATCTGGTTCAGCGCGAGGTGCCACTGAACATCACCTAGACGTCCGTGTGCGCTTGTTTCTGCCATTTACGGTAAGAAACGTTCGCTCACTTCTCTACCTCTATGGGAAGTGAAGGAAAATGAGAATAGATTCCATTCAGAATATCCAGGCGATGTGTCACTGACTGTTCCTGGGACACACTGCGCTGAGGTGCATCTACCTCCAAGAGTATTTCATATTAAGCCTAAAGTCTATTAACCAGCCATACAATGTGTAGTAGACAGGTGAATGCAGCCTGCTTACAGCACACAAGTAGGGGGCTTATAATGTCATGCTCTGGATTGATGGACCTTTCTCCTGTCACTTATAATGAAACCCAGAAATGGCAATTATTAAGTATATCCGAAAGCGGCACAATCTCGGCGAGTCCCAGCGTTAAGCTGTCCACGCACGCTGCTATCTGGCAGATAGAGCAGCATTCAGATTTCCCAAGTGCTGACGCTGTCAATATTCCTTTGTCCTTTCATCCTGGCACATACTTGTCAGATGTCTGAGACACAACACGTTGCACCTATTTACATTAGATAAACAAAAAGTTGTCTTAATTCCACATTGCTGTCCTGAGCTATAGAGGATCACCAGGGGAACACATTTGTGGTATCCATATATAAATAATTGGGATCTTCTGACCCGGTTGATGCTGCTAATCCTGGTCCCCTTTCTATGTACAGGTTAAAAATCTGACAAGCATCTAAAATAAACAAAGAGATTAACAACACTAATTGTGACACTGATACTTGGGGTAAATAGAGGCAGAACGCCTGTTTAAACATAAGAATTTGCCTGCTGATAAAAATATGTTATTGAAACACTTGGCATGCAAAACACATAAAACAAATTGTATAAATTAGTCTGGACCGGTAAATTCTCATATGTCATTATAACGTAACATATTACACATTTTAAAATAAAGTAAAAAGAGCGACCACTGTTTTTCCTTATTTTGTTACATTTTGAGCAGATTCTTCCAGACCCATTTGTTTGATTTAGTCCTTTCCCTTTCTCTCGGTGGATACATGTATTTAAGTGTGAGGTAAATTTAACCGCTTCAGAACTAAAGTTGAGTGAGTCTTGTCCTACACATTTATCTCAAAAGGGCTAAGGAAGTGTCCCACTCATTCTGAGCACATAAAGGGTTCAGTCAAGTGAAAGTTTCTTGCCCGACAGAGATATTTGAAGAGCCAAGAGATGGGTCAGGGCACTAAAAGTGTCCAATCTCCCCCCATCCTGGCTCCTAGAAACTTGAGGAGTTCCCTCTTTCATATGATGTGGCCCCTTAGTCTTTATAGCTTAGTGACCTCATGTGATAACCACCTTACACAAAGGAAACCTTTGAGGAGCCCAGGAATATGAGAAGCGTGTTGTAATGCCCTGACCTCTCCCATCTTGGCTTCAATAAACCTCATTTGATGCGATATGTAGCCTATTTTTAAGAATGGACTAAGCATCCTACTCATACACATTTTATGTGCTTCATTCAAGACTGTGCAAACTAGCAAAAAACAAACAAAACCCCATTTTTGCCATTTTGGAAGCAATATCCACAAAGTATTTCTTGCTGGTGATTAGAAAGAAAAAAAAACCACACATTTGCTTTTTTGACCATTTCGAATAGATTTTCGTGACCATGTCAGGAGGTATAGGCAACCTAATTGTATGAAAATAAAAGCAATACAAGGTATAATGTGTGTGGCATACTCAATTTACTGATATTGATGTTGGAATGTGACTATTCCAAAAAATGCCAAATTGGGCTCAGCGCAGGGGTGAGAAAGGCCTCAGTGGTGAAGGGTTTAAACAATATAAAGGAGGGAAAAGGTATTGCGCAACTCTTTACAGAGGATGTTTAATCATTCACGCAAGTCCCTGTCCCGGTGGAGCCTACAGTATAAATTCTCTAACATGCGCAGGGGTTCATTTCTGTCTGTGGAGCAGCCGTGACCTTTAGTGATATGTAGACAATGTCCAGTTGCTTCCTGATGAGAGTTGTAGTGTGCGGAGCATCTGTCCGTTGTCTATATGAGTGAACTGCATCTGATTCAGCTCATCTTTTATTAAAGCAAAAGCAGATGCTTATTTTAGTGACTGATATCCTTGTTGATGTAGTCATATTTCTATAGAATTAGAGTGAATTGGTTTCCCTTCCATTTCTGATGAGGTGACATTATATCACTGGTGTCTAAATGTCCGCAGTAAAGCAGATTGATTCATTCCTGTGGCCCCGTACTGCTGCCTCCCCCTCCCTTCCTCCGTACAGACCACTAATGAAGTTCAACCTCATTTTTCTTCTCTCTCACTTCATTGACAAAAAGGCCGTCATTTGACACTGGACATTTCTCCACCGTCAGTGTCAACGCAGCAATGCCAGGAGATTTACAGCCTACAGGAATACCCAATCCAATCTACAAACAAAATTGAATCTCTCTACACAATAGTTCACATATCTTGGTATTTTCTTAAAAGGTAAAGGAATTGAGGGCAAAGAGTGAGGTTTTCAGGAAGGGGGAGAGAGAAAAAAAAGTTTTAGATTGAAAGACAAAATCTTGTGGATAAAATAGATTTACTAGAGTTACTAAATACTAGCCTCTTGTTCTATTGCACTGTACAGTGGAATACTTGGCTACTAAACGGTTCTAAGATTTAACCCTTGCAGTGTGCGAGTGCTGAATTGTCTTTTTGCAATTGGTGATGATGCTTTTTAAAGTGTTCTGCGCCACATTTGTTAAAGGAATACATTCCGTAATAATAGAAATGTTGTTACAGCCAATTTAGGAACAGGCCGCTCTTCTTGTAAGATATCTACATGAATTAGTGGCTTTGTAAACTATTAGAATTGCAATTATTTGAAATCTGAAGAAAAAAGTAGACCTGATTTGCAAGTGTGAGTACATCAATACAAGCTGTAGAACAGTGATACTTTCTCAGTTAGGACCATGTCTTCCTGCACCTGTGTTCCAGGACCCCAAAAGAGGAGGTTTCCAAAATCCTGTTGTGCATATTTGATAATCAGGAGACCCCCCCCCCCCGGTTGCACACCTCTGCAATATTACTGGAACCTCTGAATGAGGTTCCAGTAATATTCTAAACTGTGGAAGAGCTAGAACTGGATTAATGTCCCAGCAGCTATGTGTCTCTGTAGATAATTCATTTTCGTTAATAACTAGGCACAAGTTACAGTCATGTTGTGGCTTCAGTGGTGGAAACAGGATGTTCAACCCACCAGAGAGTGGATGGTTTTGGGAACAGTGAAGGCCCCCAAGAAGAGTCCATTGAGTATAGAAAGCTTGTCATTCTTTTGTACGAGCTATCAGCATAGAAGTTGTTCATGAAGGACATAGGTTAATATCCCTCAGGAACTAGCTAGGAGGTGGATGACGAAGATGGTGAGTTAAGGTGGAGAGGTTATTGGTGCTGATGATTTATATTTTGGTGATGTTGGAACAGAGCTGAGAGCTTTTTGTCTGCTAGGAAAGCAGCTTGGGCAGACCGTGACCCCAGGGTCTTCCTCGGATGTTTAGCCTGTTCACAGGATGAAGGAGGATGGGAGGCTTTGCAGCACTTGGCTAAAGAAATGTACAAGGAGGAAGGTGTTCGGAAGCATAAGACATTGTTCAAAAGATTTTTTGTGTCCTTTGACTAGGGGAACGGGGCTTCTTCATAAGAAGCTCAGACGTTTTAATAATGGTTATTTAAACAAATTAAAGTAGAAGGGAAAAATGGTTGATTCCTCTGCTCACTACAGAGGATGACGTGTATTGGTGAGAGTGGCCGGTGAAGGAAAAGTGGTAGAGTCTTCATTGCTCTGTGAGCTGATTCAGTGTACATTTCATAGTGATTACTGGACCATGGTATATAAATAATCATAATTGGGACGTAGTTATTCCTGGTTATAACATGTTTACAACAGACAGAAAAAGGGAGGTGGAGTTGCTTCATATGCAAATAATGAGATAAATGCAACTTTAATACAGGACAGTGCAGATAGGACTGAGTATTTGGGTAACTGTAGAAAGTAGTGACCGAGGTGGTGGTGGAATAGGATAAATTTGTAGACCCCAGGGCGAGGCGAGGAATTGGAGAGACTATTGATAGAGGAAATCACTGAGATGTCTATGAAAGGTGCAATGATAATTATGGAAGATTTCAATATATCTGATGTGGGCTCTAATCTGCCCATTGCTAAATCAGTCAGAAGTAGCAACGTTTTGGTCTTTTTGCATGGGGTGTCTCTCAACTACTAGTTATCAAACCAGCATGCAAGAAAGTGATCTTAGATTTAGTTCTCACAAACAGAAACCTAGAGGGTAAATGTATCAATCCTGATGGGCCTTGAATAAAATTCCCATTTTTAAATATTGACGGCAAACTGCCGATTGATACATTTACCCCCTGGTGTGGAAAGAAGAGGAGAGAACTTGGGGTCTAGTGAACATCAGTCATTGTGGTTTAATATACAGACCTCAGCAAAACAGAACTGCTCCAAAGCAAAGGTTTTACATTTTAGAAAGGCTGACTTAAGTCTACTAAGAAATAAATAATTTATGTTTTTCTCAGTGTACTAAGCTAAAAAAATAATTATTTACTGTAGCAAAACACAATAAAATAAAGAAAACATTCGAAGAGTTCCTGAAATGGTGCAGGAGCTGCATAACCAATCATATCCAGGAAATCATTAAGAGCTGATGTACAGGAGATGGGACGGAGGGGATATGTTACAACCTGGAAATATAGCAGAAGTATTCATAGAGTTCTGTAAGAATACGAGAACACAAGGAGGGAAGAATAGTGACATGTAACACGAGGAGGAACATTATTACAGAAAGGGACATAGATCCCTGGAACAGTCTGTCAGTAATTACTTATTCTGGACTCGTACAATAAAATAATTCAAACATATGACAATTGTAAAGAGTTAGAAAACCCCAAAACAAACAAGTACACACTAAAGGGCAGCCTAGGTGGGCTTATATGTTCCTTTATGTCGTCGGATTCCTTGTTTCTATGTAAAGTGTCTGTAACAGGCAAATCGTTATTTCTCTTACATGTTTTTATGATGCATTCCCGTTTTGTGACTAATAAAAGCAGAATATCCCCCATTCGGTCATTTGCTGAGCCTCCCCCGCCCTACAGGGTTCTGGATATTTTGGTTCCAGATACCCAGATAATGCTATTAGAGCCTCGTGACAATCTGTTACACCAGTAACAATATATTATTTATCCATACAGTGAGTGCTTCATCATGGAGACGCCGTTACTGTTCCAGAAGTCTACATGACTTTCACATTGTGGCTGCCTGAGACCGGTCTAATAAATGTAATTGCACTGTTAGCAATGTACAAACCTAGACAAAGTGTTAGTAATACATTTTTATATATATATACAAGTTAACCCGTGCATGATACTCATGCATTCTAGTCAAATCAAGCTACTTAAGGTCTTAAAAAGGTTCTTGTCATGCATTTGGACCTAGCCCAGGCCTCCTCAGGGGAAGAGCGTTACTTCCCGACGCAAGCGCCCTTTTTAATGTGTGTTCATGAGGTAAAATTACCTCACGAAAATGAGTTTGACCCCTCAACTTGTAAATTTAGCCTTTACTACCCCTCCCACGGGGGGAAGGGGGGGATGATGGAAGTTAACTGACTTTTTTTGTCAAATAATGTCAGTATACCAAATTTCAGGTCAATTGGATGAGCCCTTTCTGAGAAAATAGTTTTTTACACACACACACACACACTAACGCACGCCTCTACACATGTGTGTTCATGAGGTAAAATTACCTCACGAAAATGAGTTTGAGCCCTACCAAATTTCAGCCCTTTTTGAATTTTTTTTCCCACACACACTAAGAATTTAGTAGGTCAATGTATAACTCTGCCCAGCAGGTGGCGCTGCAACTTGTTGTTTTTTTTTCCACACACAAACAGATAGACGCCACTAAGCATTTATATATTAGATTCCCCCCAACTGTTACATGTTTTATATATTTTCTGGTTAAATATCAGCTGTACTGACATCACTGGCTCCTAGTGGATCAATAGACTGCATTCCCGTGATTGTTATTTTCATCCCAAAAATCCCCTGACTCCACTGTGTGACAGTAGTTGAGTTGCACCATCCCATTTAAACATGTGCGACATTGAACAATCAGTGGAAAGACATTTAAGAAGTACGCGTTAGAGAAGGTCCTTGACTACATTGTCATCTACAAGGGGCCGATTCAACCGCAAGGTTCCATAGTGGCGTTATGGTTATGCGCACAAAAACGTCAATTATAATATAATTGCTCCTTTTTACACGCAACTAAAAAAAATCAGCAAAGTGTTATGAACCACTGTGTTTTTCTGAAGCAGGAATCCAAATTAGGTGAAGTAATAGTAAAGTTTGTTATGATTAACCCATGTGATGGGAGGATAGCAGAGCCCTTAGGCTGGAGAGTAACAAAACATAGTGCACAGTCCCGTTATAGACTAAAAATAATAACAGCCACAGTAATATAGAAGCCAAAGTTACTGAGGGGCAGGTAAACTCAACTTGAAATCATACTATAGAGTGGCAGGCTACAGGGTAACAAGCTGGATGGTGCAATGGGACAATAATCCAGTAAAATAGAAAGCGGCCAGGACCAGGGATCTGAAGAGATGCAGGAAACCAGGAACAACCTGGTGGGATGCTGGAATAAAGGCTGGATCAAGCTGGAGATCAGAACAACAGTTTGTGCATATGAGCAAACAATGACCAGCCACAAACTGAGCAAACAGCAGGGATATAGAGCAGGGAAGAGATTAACCTCTCACAGGTAAAAGTCCACAGGTGAGGTACACAGTCTAGAACAGCAGCCCCTCTGGTAGAACAGAGGAACTGCATGACACAGTACTAATACGAAGATCATATAAACCATCATCTATTTATGTATATAGCGCCACTAATTCCGCAGCACTGCACTTAGAACTCACTCACATCAGTCCCTGCCCCATTGGAACTTACAATATAAATCCCCTAACATACACACACACACACACACGGACCAAGAGAGACTTAGGGCAATTTAATAACAACCAATTACCTATCAGTATGTTTTTGGAGTGTGGGAGGAAACCAGAGCACCTGGAGAAAACCCACACAAACACGGGGAGGACATACAAACTCCACACAGATAAGGTCATAATCGGGAATCGAACTCATGACCCCAGTGCTGCACGCAGGAACATAACACTACCATGAAACCTAACATTTCTTCTGAGGGCCTGCAAGAACGCTGATACAGATAGATGAACTCTCCAGGATTAACTACTAAATATCCCTTTAAATTGTCCCAATAACCAAAGAATTATTTGCAGTTGTTTTCATTAGGGGAAATACATGATATTGTGGTCTATAAAATATGAACGATCCAGCACTATCCTCACAAGCGTAGATTCTAAGCTGCGACCTCTGCAGCCATCCTGCGTGACCTTGGTCAAATTATTTTATTTCTCATTGCCTCCAAGACGTATTAAATTTAATCGTAAACTCCCAATGGGATTAATTGTGCCTTGTGTTTTCCGTCTACGCAATGCCCTTTAGCCTGGCAATACTTTGAACAATTGTCATTGTTATATTGCTCGGACTGAAAACCTAATCCTGACCGAATCACGGCCCCTGGAGAGCGCTGCCTGCAATCATTTGCTGGGGAGATGTGGCATAGCGTTTATCTCCCTCAAAGGATGGCGGTTCATGAAATATTACAACATTAAAGCAGATATTTTTGGGTTTCCAGAATATGCTTATGGAACGTTACTAGCGTGTCGTCCTGGAGTATGGAAATACATGAAGGTTTGGGGTTTTAATTTGTTTGGTCACCTGCACTCCCGGCTCTTTCTGATGTTGATCTAAACCCCACATTAGTGAGAATCTGCAGAGTGACATCTAGAAGTGGATGTACTGGTGCATTGGAAAGAGATGTGTTTAATGTTCCCATCAGGAATGTGCAGAAACAAGAAGTGTCTGCCTAATTATCTGCAGTGCATGTTATGAATAAATAACGGGGATTTATATATATATTCTTGCAGGAGCAGAACAACCATTACCAGGATTATTGCTGCAGTGTTCTGTACTCTGAACTGCTCTGTTCCAAGTTAATCTAGGATGGCCTTTCAGCGTTTACCTTTCACAAATATAGATGCAGACATTGACATAACTTAACGGAGCTTTAGATACTTGTAGACATCATTTTATGACTGAAACCTCCGCATACTCTTTGCTACTTCTTACAGTACCTTTCCAGCACAGCTAAGTTCAATAGAGGTGTATATTTGTACTGTACCGGTCCGGTGGTCCTTACAGATGCTTGGTCCGGTGGTCCTTACAGATGCTTGGTCCGGTGGTCCTTACAGATGCTCCTGCATTTATTTAGTATATATGAAGGTGATCCAGCTGTTTCAATGGTTCTCTTAATTGGGCGCTACTGGAGGAAACCTACTTTAACACCAATCTGGAAGCTCATCTACTTAATAAGATCTTCTCCTACTCGTTTCATATTGCTGTTTGCACTAATTGCAGTAAATCAAACTAATTATGAAGTAATTCATTTATTTTTAGCCAAGAAATGGGTATTAAGCAATTTGTGTGATTACTGCAGTTACATTTCATCTATAAATATACATTTTCGCAGGAAGAATTAAATTAAATGTACGAGAAGAAAGTTTTACTTCTACTAGAAGGTGCGTTTGATGATCATTGTACAGGAGTTTTGCGCGATGATCAGAAGTAGTCCAGGAAACGAGTGAGCTGTGTCAGAACATTTCACGGGTTATTGGAATATTCTGCTTCTAACACAGGAGTTTATCGCCAGAGGACTGTAAAAGTTCCAGTAGTGGCTGCATTTAGTAGATATCCTTTTATACTATTTATATGTACTACATTTTACGGTCTCCACATTGCCTGCTCTGTTCTATATTCGCTCATACCTAACCCCTCCTGACAAACTCTTATATTGTGTAAGGATTATCCGATAATAATTATGGATAACAGAGCTGCAATACCAGTCATTTGTCCCAATGGGTTTCCAAAATTGTAACTTCTTTACAGTAATCAAGTTGTTATTGGATGTGTTCGTAAGTTCGGTCGGAGGATAACCATAGATGCATCTTTACGTGTCCGTCCATTTTATCACTGCACTAACACTTGCAAAGTGGTAGGATTATGCCATGTGGGACTGGCATAAGATTAATGGGTATGCATTGGGAGGAGATAAGGGAATTTTGGGGCTATCTAGTGAATGATGTGCTTTACTAGTAGACTTTGTAACACATTTATATAAGCTAGATAATGTCCTTCACACATGGATAGTTTTACACAGTCGCTTACAATTACTTTTGACATAGGTGACACTATACTTCAGTGCTATAGCACCAACTATTTGCTGTCATATATATATGGCTGGTGGTCTTATATGAGGAGAGGGAGGATTCTCCTATTTACTGTCACCATACTAATCTCCAAACACCTCTTCTTTCTCCATCATCTTATTCTTCCCTCCCCGATTATGATTTTCCCTTCACTACTTCTCTCCTCACTAGTCTGTACACATAAACTGTTTTGTCTCCTGCACACACCACACTCACCAGCCTACAAACAGAAATAAACCTCACACCCACATTCTCCTCGCATGTCCTCTTTGTCACCCTGCTCCTTCTCATTTCTGCTGGTGACATCTTGCCTAATCCTGGACCCCGTACCATACCTATTATCTGCTCACACTCCTTGCTCCACCCCAAACCTTTCCATCCATCCCGTACTTCAATCCCACCAACCTTATCCACATATCTCCACTACCCTCTCTTTCCTTCTCCTGTGCACTATGGGACGCCAGATCTGTTTGTAACAAACTTACATCCATCCATGATCTATTCATTTCTAAATCCCTCAACCTCCTTTCCATTACAGGAAGCTGGCTCACCTCCTCTGACACTACATCCCCCGCAGCTCTCACCTTTGGGGGACTCTCCCATAGCCACACTCCCGGACCCGTAAACAGACAAGGTGGTGGAGTAGGCATTCTACTCTCTCCAAGCTGCACTCTCCAAGTCATACCCTCTGAACCCTCCCTCTCATTCTCTTCCTTTGAAGTCCACACTATCCGTCTATTTTATCCTCTCCACCTTCCTGTTGCTGTCATTTATCGCCCCTAGGTTCAGTTTCCTAATTTCTTGACAACTTTGGTTCATTTATTTCCTATCCTTTGATCTGCCTACTCTCATGCTAGGCGATTTCTACATTCCCATTGATAATCCGGGTTTGGTACGCTTTAACGGCGCCAAACATTTCGACACCGAAGAGACCTACAATTAAATTCTGAATTTATGAAAAAACGATTTTAATATAAACAGACCTACCTTGAAAGCGACGCTGCAGATCTCTGGTCGCACCAGCATGCTGACCGCAAGTTATTCCGAATGGACAGCTCTCCAGCACTACACTTTCACGTCATCGCGACCTCTATGAATGTTAATTTAAAGCAGCAGTGTCGGGTTAAGTGTTTAAACACTTAACCTGCTGGGTCCCAACATTGCTACTTTAAATTAACATTCAGCTTTCCATTTGAAATATTTTGCGGTCAGCATGCTGTTGCGATCAGAGATCTGCAACGTTGCTTTTGAGGTAAGTCTGTTTATATTGAAATCAATTTTTCATAAATTCGAAATTTAATTGTAGGTCTTCTCAGTGTTAGAATTGTGGTAATCGTTTTCACGATTACCTCCGGATAATCCCACTGTCTCTTCTTTACTTACTTCTTTGGTCTCTTCCAATGGACCTCATCTCCCACCCATTGTGATGGGTACTCCCTTGACATCGTCTTCTACCACTCCCTCTCACTGTTGACCATGCTCTTCTCCCACACACCCTTCACTCCATTGGCCTTCATGGCACAGTTCTTTCCTGGTTCACTTCCTACCTATCGAACCGATCCTTTAGTGTTTCTACTTATGGCACATCCCCCCCTCCAGTCCCAATATCTGTAGGGCTTCACAAGGCTCTGTTCTTGGCCCTTTACTTTTTTCATTGTACACCTCCTCTCTTGGGACACTAATGCGCTTATTATCGACCTCCAGTACCACCTCTACGCTGATGACCCAAATCTATGTCTCTTTCTCTGACCTCTCTCCTTCTGTACTATCTTGTGTAACCAGCTGTCTTTCTGCTATCTCCACATGGATGTCCCAATGTTACCTAACGCTCAACATATCTAAAACACAGCTTATTATCTCCCTCAGTGTCAATAGCACCACAATTTCTTTAGTCTCCCAAGCCTGCTGTCTTGGTATCACGCTTGACTCCACACTCTGCTTTATTCCTCATTCTCTTATCATCTCCTGTCTTGACTATTGCAAACTCCTGCTATCTGGCATTCCTGACACCCATATATCCACACTTCTGTCCATTCTAAATGCTGCTGCAAGACTGATCTTCCTCTCTCTCTGCTCCACATCTGCTGCATTACTTTGCGAATCCCTACACTGGTTCCCTGTGTCCTGCAGAATCAAATTCAAATTACTCACCATTACCTAAAGAAGCCCTCAACAACACCACCCCTACATACATTTCAAATCTCATATCAAAATACTCTCGCTCCCGGCCTCTTAGATCTACCTCTGACCTGCGCCTTGTCTTGTCTCTGATAACCACCTCTCACTCCCGCCTACAAGACTTCTCCCGTGCTGCTCCCCACTTATAGAATTCCCTACCACGTTCAATCAGACTTTCCCACGGCCTTCAAATCTTTAGACGCTTTTTGAAAATCCATCTCTTTTTTAGATGTGACCTTATCCTCGATAACACTATTCACACTAATGCACCCTCACAACTGTCCCAATCTCCACTCTGAGCCACATCTGCTCCTCTTGTTTCAGCTGTGCCCTCTTCCACTTAGAATGTAAGCTCTCTATTGAGCAGGGTCCTCCATACCCTTTGTTTTCATGTCTGTTTATTTTGTCTACCTTGTATGTCCCTGTTTTATGTAAGTACTGTTTTCCCTATTGTATGGTGCTGCACAGCACTGTGGCGCCTTACAAGTCTATGATAATAATAATTCAAGTTCCATCAGAGCTTTGTGTGCATTTCTGGGCCTTACGATATCTAAAACATTGCTCTTTGAGGTGCAAGCAAAAATGATCAATGGCCTTCATTACCATATTTGCCCTTGTGCCTGCAGAAACATTGCCGGAAGCCTATTTGAATCAATCCTTATTGGAATCTAACTCGCAGTGTTATAATAAAGCTGCTCTGTATTTGTGCGCTACGTGTAAAAGCAGCCAGGATATCCCCCGCTTGCAGAAAATAGATAACAATTGCATTTGCCCTCATTCATCACAGCATAGTTGGTCTAGTTGCATATTTTGCTCCCTTTAGGTCCGGCCAACCTGTGGCTCTCCAGGTATGATGAAACTACAAGCTCCAGCATGCCCTGCCAGTCAGTAGCCAGGATATAGCTGGTAGTGTATGCTTGGACTTGTAGTTTCACAACATCTGGAGAACCGCAGGTTGGCCGGTCCTGGTTTAGCTCCTAACACTAGATGCTGTCAGTGTGTGTGTGTGTGTGTGTGTGTGTGTGTGTTAATAGATTCTACACAATACGCCTATATCAATAGAGGTAGATGTGTAATGATCAAATCATATTGTTGAAACAGAGAAGTGTCTGCTGGGACTCGCTGAATCATTTTGGTATAATTGTGTTTAAGTGGTTACAAATTAGTCTCCTTGAAATAAGCTTAACACATATTACTACAAATCTCTAGATAAATAACAAGGAGGCATCTGAAACGTATCGCAGGACATTTTCTGTTTCGTGTAATGTCAGTGTGCGCTGTGTATGAAATTAGCCCTTGTAATTCTTCCAGCGTGAGCGCCGGTCGTCCCATCTGGTCGGCATTTAGAGACACAAAAGTCATAATGTTTCTTTCCGTGGGACGAAATAAAGTTTGATTTCCAAGGCCCCAAAGACCTTGTCTGAATCACCAGCTCCTCTTAGTGAATCACACTCTCCACCCTCATCAGTGTTTCACGCAGCGATACTGATCACTCCCAGGTTTCTCAGAACATGTCTGATGTTCAATATCTAATCATTTCCCGCCCAGCAGGCTGCTTTCCTGTAAGATGGGTACATCTCTTAACTTCAGTGTGAAGTGTATGGATATAGTTTTATTTGTTGTATGTTTACATTTATACATATATAACCCAGACTGCTGCATTTCCAAATTAGGATTTCCATTCCAGCTCCTCTAAATGTTACAGTAATGAGACACTTATTAAAGTCAGCGGGCATCACAACGTTTTGTCTCGATATTGCCAACAATGTGGCATCTCTGGTTCATATAAGGAAATACAAATATTCCGTGAAGCAATGTAATATAATAATGTTTCAGTAATGTCCTCCAATAACATTTCTACAGTTGGTTGTCACATTTATATTATCATATCTTTATTTACTGTTCGTTCTCACAAAGGTTTTGTTGCATGCTTAGGACTGTTCAGACTGCATTCATGTCTGGTTCTGACTCAAAATTGTGGGCTTTTTTTTCGGGAATGTAGAATGTCTTCAAAGCAGACCTTCAGCTCTACCAAAGTTTTATCCACACCCTATATCACTCCTACTAGTTTAGCCATGGTTGTCCGCCCCGCTCGGTGTCAATGATTTGAAAGATCCTGGCCTCCAGCAGTGCACCCTCTAAGCTTATTCTCAGAGCCAGGAGAATATTCACAGAGTGAGTAGAGCTGTCTCTATGGGGGGAGATTCCATTCGGTGCGAGGTTTCTCTGGTAAGTCCACAGAGACACCTCACACTGAAGTTATGGCTGCGATCTCCGCTTATTTTATGGTGTGCAAGGAAAAATGAGCTCAGATTCTTACCGTAATTGACAATGTACACAGCCGGACATCACGGTAATGTCTGCACATAGCATCACCGGCAATTGAATCTCCCCCTATTTGTCGTATATATATCCTGACCACCGCTTGTCCAAACAACTGAGACCCAGCACAGTATATGGCTGCTCGGACAAGCTGCAGTCAACTGATATAGGACATTATGGCTGGGAGTACTTGTAGTTCCACAGCAGCTCAGGAGATGCCTTTTTCTCTAGGAATATGTGACTACCCTGCACTAATGGAATAGTGTAGCATTTTAATTTTTACGTTTTTTTACGTCAACAAATATATATATATATATATATATATATATATATATACACAAGTTAACCCGTGCATGATACTCATGCATTCTAGTCAAATCAAGCTACTTAAGGTGTTAAAAAGGTTCTTGTCATGCATTTGGGCCTAGCCCAGGCCTCCTCAGGGGAAGAGCGTTACTTCCCGACGCAAGCACCCTTTTTTAACGTGGTTTTGTCCACACGTCACCACCTCATCATTTTTCTCCATCACCTCATCCTTCATCTTCATCGCAACATCCTTCATCAAGCTACTTAAGGTGTTAAAAACTCCCCACTGTCACCCCCGGCAACCACTCCCAACTGTCACTTCTCCTTCAAGAAATATATAGGTCAGTGTATAACTCTGCCCAGCTGGTGGCGCTGCAGCTTGATTTTTTTCCCCCACACACGCCACTAGGCATTTATATAGTAGATATATGAGAGGTGGTTTTGAAATTCCAGTCTTAGATCCAGCATCTCCTGTCGAGCAGCCAATATTTTCAGTCATACATGAATTTGGACCATGAATCTGTTTTTAATGTTCACTTTCTCAACTGTACCTAATGCAGTTATCATACAACAGGAGTCCTCTGAAGAGCAGTGTGAAGACATTTGCAGATCTTACTGTGACCGTTTTAGATTGTCACATGCGAGTTACCTTCGTATATAAACAAGGTCTCTAGTTTTAACCCTTGTCTGCCTGCATAGCTGGCCTGAAGTCACAATGGGCAGCTGTAACTGCCTCTGTAATTGCTCTTGGAGATGCCATCTGCCGTATCGCCGGTATTCTGCTAAGCCTGGTGCAATAATTTGTCTTTTTCATTGAATAGATTTCTATCTTTCGGTAACAGTGCCGCGGTCAGACTGATTGGAAGGTTAGCGCCCTCATCCGGACGCTTGCTTTTTTTACATGTGACCAGCCGCGCCCGTTTGGGAGAAGCCGCTAATATTTTTTCACATTCCTAAAACTGATGACCTCACTAATATTGTTCTATCATCTGACTGATGTGAATGAGTAAACATTCTCTGTTGGCACTGTATAAAGGTTAACACATAATAAATATTCCTTACCATAGTAGGAACGTGTTGTGAATTGCAGATAGATTAGAGATTCACATCATTAAAATGTCTACAATGTGTTATCAAAACAGCTATATCTTATTATAGATATGTGGCAGTATTGCATGTATCTTCTGCCTCACATTCTTGATGCCAGCACTTTATTTACACACAGTACCAGAGTGGCATCTTGTCATTTATTTATATAGCGCCAGCACATTCCGTAGCAATTTACAATTGGGAACACACACTGTGATAGAACAATACTGGGTAATACAGACAGACAGATAAGGGGGCCCTGCTCACAACTTACAATCATATTCACGTTAAAGATGACAAATGAGGTGGATTTCTTTTTCCTTCTTACTTTTTCAATTTGACTATAGAGGCTGTCCTTAAGATTGTGTATGTGTGTATATATATATATATATATATTGGGGCAGCACGGTGGCGTAGTGGTTAGCACTTCTGCCTCACAGCGCTGGGGTCATGAGTTCAATTCCCGAACATGGCCTTATCTGTGTGGAGTTTGTATGTTCTCCCCGTGTTTGCGTGGGTTTCCTCCGGGTGCTCCGGTTTCCTCCCACACTCCAAAAACATACTGGTAAGTTAATTGGCTGCTATCAAAATTGACCCTAGTCTCTCCCTCTCTCTCTGTCTGGGTGTGTGTGTGTCTGTGTGTTAGGGAATTAGACTGTAAGCTCCAATGGGGCAGGGACTGATGTGAATAAGTTCTCTGTACAGCGCTGCGGAATCAGTGGCGCTATATAAATAAATGGTGATGATGATGATGATATTATAATAGCATCAACATTCCAGATGCTTGAACTTATAAGATCCTTCATCACCAGCAGACCAGCTGGAATATCACAATGTTTCTCTCTCTTTTATAATCAATCCAGAGAAATAATCATGGCCACTGTGTTCAGTAACTATACTTTTTCTGCGCTCACTTCGCACACAAGGGAACGGAATCTATAATAGGAAATATGGTTAAATTAATTCCTTCATATTAATCAGGCTTGTCCACTTCAAAGAGAGAGATGAAAGGATTATAACAGCTGTAGGCAATGCTTTTATTTCAGTGAGGTCACCCCAGTATGTCATTGTATCATATCTGCGTCTCCCTTGTCAAGGAGCGGCATATAGAAATATTTGATGAGCGGCTCGATAAGAAAATGACCATTACATTTTCGCGAAGTCTCATATTTGTGGTAAAATACAAGTTAGCTTTTGGGCGTCTACGTAGCGTACTGCACGCAGCGTCTGTTCAGTAAACTATTGTACATTGCTAGATGTGGAAGCTCAATGTGTTTGTTCTGTAACTTACTGAAGATGAACAATAACATTTCTTTGTGGTAAAAACATCCCATGCTAGTGACATGAATTTTAGTGCTTATATGAGTTTGTAGGTTTATTGTATGTTGATTGCTTTGTCATTGCATGTAAGGCTATATATTTCACCCCCCAAAGAAAACAGGGTTTATATTTTTACACAAGTTTGGTCGAGCACTGCCTGTTCCTTTCCCATCAGTTATTGCTCATATGCTTAACAAAACGAGAATGACATATGCTTTGTAATGTGTTTTAGTTAACTCTTAAATATTTTTTTTTATCAGGATGCGCACGTGCTCTGTTTATAAAACAATGTTACCAATGTTCATGTATAAATGTATCCTAACTATTCACTGTTACTAATGTCTTTATATCAGTAGACACTTTCAGTACTCTGTTCTGTGTTGGTGACTGTGGTGCCTCTTGTGTATTCACAGAGTGATATGCTGGATGTCAATCAGATAATGAAAGATTTGGCGTCCATTGTTTATGATCAAGGTGAATCTATAGGTAAGTATAGTTACATTGTGTGTAATGCAGAGTTTCTGGGTGGCTGTTCATTCATGGGCATGTTTTATTATTGGTACAGAAATTATTATCTAGAATCTTTGGGGTACAATGCCTAAATTATAATAAATTACATTTAAAATGACTCTGATCCTTTTCCCTGCGCTCCTGGTTATTGCCCTTGTTTAACGGGTCTCCTCACAGTGACTGTAGGAATCAATGCTCATGTGTATGACCATTATCTCTGAGCAGTATGTCTGAATAGCTGGTATATCTGTGTATTCCTGTCTGATTGCTTATAGGAATTCACCAAGCATAGAGAATGGGCTACAGAAAAGAAACAAGAGCTTCTTCTTTAGGAAACTAAGCTATTAACTAAGGGAACAGGGAATAGAATAATTTTATGCATATTAATGTATCATTTCATCAGAGGGAATTAAAATGTGTTTTTGTGAAAAATCATCTAATAAATCCTTTATGACCCGAGGTGTATGGTACTTCTCACACAATTCATTGCGTTTGGTGTTAAATCATCGCTACATATTTAGTATTTTCATTGTGGGTTTGTTTTGTTTATTATTATGACTATGGTTACTTCAGAATATCCCTTTATTGTCTGTACCATGAGAGAAACGAATGCGTTTCAGTGAGAGCTAGTATTGTATGATGGAATAACATTGGTGTGATGTCACTAGTTGCCTCTCACACAGAAATAGTTTTGATACGAGAATAACTGGGATTTATAGGAGGGGTAGAGTGAATGTTTGGGGGAAGAATGCGGGTTAAGATCCGACAGCATTATTGTGGTTTTTTGTGTCTTTGGTGTTGCCATAAAATTCAAGAGAGGACCAGATACCAATTAACATTCTGTTCTGTATTCACAGATAGCATTGAATCCAATATTGAGACTGCTTCATCTAATGTAGAATCTGCCAATCGCCAGTTGGCGAAAGCAAGTCAGCACCAAGTAAGTAAGATTAGCACAGTCCGAATGTCCGCTGTAAGCACTTGTACATGTCTTACATGGAAATCACTTTTTTACTTTCTCTTTTCGTTGCTCTGATTGAAACTTATGAAGCAATTAAAAAAACAAAAGTAACATAAACATTTGAATTCTATGTTCCATTGCCCACTAACAATGCAGATGATTTCTAATGTACTTCATCCTTCCTTCCTTCCACTCTGCGTAATTTTAGTCCTGCATTAAAGCTGGGTACACACTACAGGTTTTGTGTAGTGTGTGAACTCACACAATCATGTATTGTTGCACCAAAACACATTCTATCATTGGATTTTATAAACGATGGAACAAATTCTGCAGTGTGTATTCACTCAGGACCAGCAGCGTAGGCAGATATCTGTAGAGTTTACAGAGTCACCATCTTTTCAGCAGATGGTTATGACAGGTGAGGATCACAGATCTGAAGGTAAATCATGTAGGTGTGTACACATGAATTGCTAAAGATAATGCATTGGGAGAATTTTTCTGTAGTGTGTACCTAGCTTTAGACTTTCTGTTTGAACAAGCATCCTCGCTAAATCATCAAGAAGAGTTGGAGAGATCTGCACTCCCTAGGGACCATATGCAAATGCACCACTCCAGAAGAGTGTGGCATGGGTAATGCCATTTAAATTACCCAGAAGTCCAGTCAGGAAAACTTGTAACTTGTCCCACATAACGCTGCACATTTCTTTCTGGTTTCACATATACAATTTTTCATGTTAAAACAAATTGGGCGTTAGCAACACCTTTGTAAATTCGCTAAAACAGAATGGGTAACCACCCAATCAAAAAAAAATAATCTCTAATCCCAATCTTGTTTGCTTTTGCAGTTTAATGGTATAACTCCTAACACTTGAATTTGGACTTCTGCATGAAATCACTTGTTGAAAACATGCTTTGGTAGGATGGGAATAACCTTACCTTACTTATCAACGTCTGTAGCCATGGTAACAAGCAGTGCAGTCCAGTGATATGATGATGATCAGTTATTCACAATCTACCTGTCAAATGGTCGCAACATGTGTTTTTTCAGCAGGTGATTTCAGGCAGAATTCTTATCTCAATGGTCAGGAGTCATTTCAGCAATTTGTACCCAGTATAAATGTTTTCATTAGGCTTCTTGTTTTTTGAGTGAAGTTAGCCTGTAGGGGAGAATTCAACCCAAGTTACAAATGCCAAGTACGCTACAAAATACCCGGCATGGAAACCCTACTGTGATGGTTTACTTAGGAGGTGCTTCTTTTACTAAAAATGCCTTTTGCTTTTTATATGTTAATAGTACCAGATCCTATGTAGTCAGTTGTAGATTGCACTATTAAGTCACTGCATAGTGTACCTGTTTTACTATACCTCTGTTTTCACTATTGGGCCCTTATTTTTTGTTTATTTTTTTTTTCCTTAGTGTTATTGCGGGTTTTTATTTGTATTTGAACATTTATAGTATAAAAGTGGATAATTAACATACAGGGACTGATCGGAAAAAGTTTAACAAGGGATTGTTGTCTGGCACGCACGCAGTTCACAAGAATTATTTAATCTAGGAAGAATTTAGTTCATTTTTATAATTGTTGCTGCTGAAAGCTTGTGCTCGCGGGACCTGAGCAGCATTTTCTATTCGAGAATAAGAAATTTAAGGTCTGGTCTTATTATGAATGAGTAAAAGCAATTATATGTTTTTACTGTGTGCAAAAGTTTTGTTTTTTTTTTTGTTTAATAGCCGTTTTGTTTTTAATGTTTTCAACATCGGCTGCATGTGTAATTTGTATAACTTTTATAACCTCTTTCTAAAATGATTAGTTATGGAGAATATATGTAACAGTATCTAAAACATATCTTAACCCTGTCTACCAATGAGCACAACTCCGTCATTGATCGGCAAGTAACTAAGTCATTCTTCTTAACTGGACTTGGGTGTACTGGTCTGGTAATGATATGGCTAATTGTTCAGATCTCTGAGTTGCCATGTGTGTGTATACCGTAGGCTCATTATGGGGATTATTTAGAATCTTAACACTGATAAAACAGAATATTTTGTCATGGGCTTAGCTTAGTCTACAGGAATGTGAGAGGTTATTTCTTGCTTCTTATACATTGTACTATTTGTACAGCACTATAAAGAGGACATTGTGTATGGTAGAAGAACTTTTATTTCCTGTGTACTTTCAGGGCAAAATCTATTTACAGGGCTGCTCTGTTATGTTTTTCTTTCCCAGTTGCCTTGCCTTACCTCTCGAAAATCCATTTATCTCTAAACAATTCTTCTATGCGCCTTTTTATTATGTTGAGGTAAAAACTTTTGTGTGTGTGAGAAAAATGCAGAGTTAAAGACTAGATGTCAGCTTTGTGTAAAAGCACTTTGTCTATAGCACCCCGTGTGCTCCTTTCCGAGGCAAAAGAACTGTGCAACGAAAGTGTGCATGGCACGGAATGCCCTCCTGGGGTAAGGGTGCCAGAGGGGCACATACATAATACACCAGTTTTTTACTCAAAGATGACCAGTTGTCTTTGAAACTGTTACTGAAGGTAGCAGGAAGCTGGAACTGCAAGTAGTGATGGAGCACACAACTTTCCTCCATCTCATGACGTGAGAATGAATGTGGCCATTGAGCCAGAGCGCCAAATGTCCGTGTCTCATCCAATTTGCCCACCAGTGTGCCCGACCAAATTGCCAATCATATCAATTATTATAGTGCAATAAGTTATTTAATTTGCTCCTTTGGTGGATGGGCTCCCAGCAATATTCTGTCCATGATGTAGCGGAGAGAGGTGTGTTCCATTTGCGTTACTCAGTGCTGTGGTAGATAATGGATAACCACAGAGAGGCTTGGCATTTTTGGGGACGAGTGGATTTACAAGGGGGTTGTGTCAGATCTCTTCCTGACAGACACTGGGTCAGTCGATGTTCAGGATGTTACCGCCCATATTAATATCTAAATATAACATCTCTTACTTAGACCCTAATTTTCTCATTGATTTCATGTTTGG
This sequence comes from Mixophyes fleayi, assembly GCF_038048845.1. NCBI lineage: Eukaryota > Metazoa > Chordata > Amphibia > Anura > Limnodynastidae > Mixophyes > Mixophyes fleayi. The sequence goes on from NC_134406.1 coordinate 6,996,865, forward strand.
ACCCGCTTATTATCAGCAGCGTTGTCACCTTAGATAGCAGGGTTATGGTGGAACTAGTAGCTGTGTCTAATATACATTTGATGCCACAATATAGTATAACATAGTAGAGGTTATGGGGCCAGTTATTTATTTTTACTGTCAATCGTTCCCAGACCTCATCACTGTTTTAAAAAGTAGTTGCAGATGTTCCCAGGACTGGTTAGAGCAATCAGTTAATCTGAATGAAAGGTAATTAAAATTCATTAACATGAGAAAAAAGCCTGCAATTATCATATGTCAGTGTTAAGTGGCGTAGCGGGGAGGATAAAAGGACCTTACCTGGAAGTCTTCACTTTGTGAATTAAACATGAGATGTCCTCTGGAGACAGCACCATCTGCCTCCTTCATATCAAGTCTTCAGAGTTTTCCCAGAGACGCTGTCAAAAAGGCCACTTGTTTGAAGCTACTTTTATTTGTTTTTATTTTCCCTAAAATATATCTACCGTCCCTGATACCTCCGCGTCCACTGATGCTTCTTATGTAAGGCACTATATAATAGCATAAAAACTATATTATTATAATAATAAAAAGAAAGTCCACATCTTGTTGACAGTTTCTCGTTAAATGTGGTCTTGTATTTAGTGGCTGGTAAAACAAAATAATGCTCATGACTAATGTGTATTTAGTTGGTGTATTTATTTGGAATATATAAAATGCCACATCCTTTTACTAATGTTTTGCCAAATGGAGAAACTTACTTAGCTTAGTGACTCGGTTTGGTCTTTAGAAGATCAGATCCATTTGCACATTTAGGAGCTAGAAGTGATGATGTGTCCTGCACATTAAAGTCACAGGGAAATTGGAATTTTGATTGAGTTGAACACATCCTAAAGATTTCATTGCGCCCACATCTTGCTTTAAAATAAACACCAAAGTTCCACTGCATCTAACACATTGTGCAAGTCTTCATTTTATCCCCAAAGCCAACACTAACTTAGTTACTTATTGCAAGTAACTAGGTACAATCCATGCAAGAAAATATATATAGGAATAGATTTCCCTTAACATTTGCAGGTGTTTAAGAAATAAGGTTCCATAATCCAATATTAGGGCTACCATTTAAAGTACAAGTCAATAAGTTATTTATTTGTGGTTACATTTCTAATACATATCTGGTGATGTAAAGCCTATTCCCTCCTCACTTGACCAGTTTTATGTTTGGTCTGTGTTATCATGCAGCTGTCCTTATCCTTCTTTCTAATACTGTTATTTGATAGCACATTTATAGTCAGACTAGTGGGGGAGGGGGTCATATCATTGTAGAAGTAAGGTGGTTTGAGGTGGTGTGTTCTAAAGCCACACAGCAGATCCAGATTGCAGTAAATGTTACTGTAAAATTATTGAAATGTAGATCCTGGATGGTCAAACACAACAGAACATCCACTTATCTTGGTACCGGCAACAAACTTTACTCATAGTGCAGCAAAACCTGATATTGGAGAACCTTGTGGAGCATTGAAATGTAAAACCTGTTGAAGATTCTGAGGTAGTGGTAGTTGTAATACAGGGAGAGACCGAGATTGTTTTGTGGAGGGGGGGGGGTTTAGTTCCCTGCCCCCCTTTTCACTAATAGCAGTAGTGTGTAGCGGCCACACACTATTTATATGTTCCCGTGGGCAGAGACAGGCAGGCAGAGGAAGCTCCTCGCCCCCGCTGGGCAGGATTCTCTGCCTCTCAGCCGACGGGAACATGTAAATAGTGTACGGCCGCAGGCAGCCCGTCCCCGCTAGGGGTGGTGATTGCCCCGGTCACAGAATTGCAGTGAGAAGATGATCACTACCGGACTGTATGTGTGGTCATTGTGTGACCAAACCACTAAGCCTCATTAACACTGGAGATGATCTAACTAGTCAGTCTTTGGCCAACCAGAGCTCATTCTGTCTGGGCACCTTCGTGTATAGCCAATTTGGACATTTATCCTGCAGCAGCAGGTTCAGCCTTTGTGTGGCCACCATTGGCCATGGTCAACTATGCATTACATCAAACTTGTGTATCTCTCTAGTAGACCGTACACTACTGCTGGGCCCTGGTATGTTCACAGGAAGGGGAGATAAATTGTAGGTGAGAGGTTAGCTAGAATAATATGGAGGCGGTGGGTGACTAACATGGAAGCAAAATGACATACTATGTTTTGTACTGTGAAGAACAGTGTCCATGAGATTGTGTGAAACAAAATCCACTGTAGAGAGAGACCCTTCTTCATAATCATTGTTTTCTCACATATACTAGTCATGTGGGGCCCTTCCATTGAGACGGATGCCATTACTTTAAAATAAGACTGCTATGGCGCACCCGATACCACCATTGATGTCAGTAGCGTAGGTAAGCTAATGAGAGTGTTGGACACCAGCAGCTCTAACTCTTTGGAATGGAGCTGCCGCTGTCTAATTACAGGCGTCGGATTACTTACAGATACAGAGTCTTATGAGACTGAAAGTTTATTGGCGCTGCTGACTGCAACAGTGATTTTGGGTGATCAGGGCTGACTTGTTTAAAGTAATGGTGGGAGCGCCAATTAAGGGACCCTCGATGTGTGAAATACTAACCAGAGTGGGAAAGTTGAGAACCACTTTATTTAGCATCTTTGTTTTCTCTCCTCCTCTTGCCATATACTTTACGGTCTACTCTCCTGCCCTTTTTTTTTTTTTTTTTTTTGGTCTTTCCCAAATCTTTACTGATCGGTTATCACTTCCCTTCTCTCTTCTGCCCCCTTTCAGATTTTGAGGTGTGTTTGCATTCTACTACTAAGGCTTTAGGGAAGGAAATGGCCTTAATCAAGTAAGACTGAAACTTGCACATGTTTTTATTTTTATAAACTTTACATTGAATTTTCAGTCCCTACTCGTGTAAATGTGATGGCTGGTGTATGGTTCATTCACAGATATAGTCTTCAAAACTTAACCTGTCCACTTGGCAATATTACCAATTCATCTAACTTTACTGAATTTGTGACACCCAAAACGAGAATGATACCTGAGAATAATTAGACTGAAGAGTGTATCTAGCACTTACCTGTCCCTCAGACTCTCCATCTACGGTGGTCTGCGTGTAGGCCAGGGGTTATCTGTTTTGTCCACTTCTTTTTCAAAATAAGTATTTAGATATTTATAGGATTGAATAAATGGTTTTAATGCACATGTGTTATTAGCTTCTGCTAAAATGAGTTTGAGTGCTATAATTCAGGCTGGCCTTATGTTTATGCGGTTAAAGCTTTATGTTCAGAAAATATATAAATTGGTCCAATAAAAATGATGCAAATATTTATCAGTTATTCATAAAATAGAGTAGTACAATATCTAAGTATTTATATTGGTGAGTATTTTATTGCAATATTCTATGTTTTATTATATGAATGGGAAAACCATTATCAAACATAATATTAAATCTGATTTTGTTGGATGCTGCTTATTTGATTATTTATTTATGTCACTTGTCGCCTACAAGCATTGGAGGTGGCTATTTTGTGGGCTATACTAACAATTGAGCGTATTCAGCCTTTCAGTTCACTATATATTAGTGTTGTCCTATTTCTTGCGTCACGCCTCAGCGATGTCGCTGGTTACTAATGAATTGAAGGCTGAGTATGTAAAAATAGCTTCTGCCCTACAAAATTGCTTCCTCCGGTGTGTGTATGCTACCCGTTAACTTGTACTATGATCAGTTTTGTTTGTATCTTGGTTTTTTGGAATGTAGTTTCAAACAGCACTTCTCATTTCATTTTACAAGAGGCGTAATCTTAGAATGACCTGTGCACCCAGGAAGAGAAAGGAGAAGTTTTCTCCTCTTGAACTTGAAATTTTGGTGGCCGAAGTAACAAAAAATCACTCCAAACTCTATGGAAGCGAGAGGGTCAACCTCAGCCAGCCAGCGAGAGAGAGGATCTGGTTAGACATCGCTAAGAAAATCAACTCGGTGGCACGATCTCCAAGAACCACTAGAGACTTGAGAAGAAGGTGGGACGATATGAAAAGACGGACTAAGGAGAAGTTGGCCATCATAAAGCGATCCGTTGTATCTTCAGGAGGCCTGAACAGAAACTCCAGCCCTTCAGCTCTACATAATGATACAAATAGTGATGTTTATCCTGGATTTGGTGGTGATGATGATGAGGATGATGACCATGATGAAATAGATGTGGAAGTTGATGCTCAGCACATAGCTCTGGAGCTCCAGTCAGGTAAAACTTCTGGACAAGCTCTTTGACTTTAAAGCGTTGGCAAAGTAGAAGTTAATTTCAGTTAGTGTTGTGCCATGTTTACCTTGGTTTTTGAGTTCTTTCAATGTGGGCCCAATTTTGGTATGGTGTGGATATAACTTGTGCTTAAATGATGTATCCGTTTAAGTTTTCTGATTTGCAGGCGACCATGATATTGAGTGCTCAATTTGTTAAAGAGCCTACTCAAGTTCCATAAGACTAACCTGGACTAATTAAGTGCCTTGTAACTTGTTTTTGTATCTGTGGATACAGCTTTTGCGTTAGTCCGATTTTGTAACGCACTTTTTTTTTTCTTTTACTTTTTTACATTTAGTAATTTTATTTTATTTTTTTTTAATTCCCACAGATGAGGAGGAAAATGGCCCTGGTTGTACATGGGTACCTCTAAAAACTATAGAAATGGTTTCTGCTGAGCCCGATATGTCTGATCATCCGGTGATCATTCAGACGTCAGCGTCTTCTCCGTCCCCTCCGTCCTCGCCTCAGATCCAGATGAAATCCACCTACGTGAGAAGACTTTCTCAAACGACTCAGCACGCCCGGAGGAAACACGAAGTCTCTGAATTTGAAAAACAATTAATGGAAAGTCAAATACAGCAGAACACCCTTTTATCATCTTGGTACCAGCAGCAAACTTCCCTCATGGTGCAGCAAAACCTCATATTGGAGAACCTTGTGGAGCAAAGCAGACGCTTAGCGGACAACGTTGAGGTTTTAAACCGGACCTTGGAAAAAATGGTGGACAGTAACAATTCACGCAGGGAAACCGTTCACTTTGTACAGGATCGAGCGCCAGGTGGACCTGCACGGGGTCCTTCACGAATAGGTGGGGGTGAATCTGGTGGACCTTCGGGCATTGAAGTATTTTCTGGTATGATCTTGAAAGTTGAGGAAGAATTGTAAAGACGTTTTCTTCAATGAAAAAAAAATCTTACATAAATGACTAAATTCAGATCAACTTTTTTTATTCATGGGGAAAAAATTGCAAACTCCTTTTTTTTTTATTATTATTTTTTTTTTATTATTTTCGGTAGGTCGTTAGAGGAAAAGACTTCCCTTACACAGTGCATAAATAGAGCCATTTTTGTAGGTTGTGAAATACATTGTGCATATTTTCTATTTGGATTTATCGGTTTGTGAGAAAATATTTTGTATGTGTTCTTTTTATTCTGAGATAATATTTTTCTTACATAAATTTAAAAAAAAAAAAGTTTTTAAAAAATGGAGAAAAAAAAAGTCATATTTATCATACTGGAATAGGTAGATTTTCCCAATTGGAATCAAATGCATAATCGACAATATATGTAGCTGAAAAAAAGATTGTGCTGGATTCGCACTACAAAGCAACATATCAGAACTGGCGCCATTTACTACCAGCGCGAGTCGAGGCATGCGGATATAAGAAGAGATCCTCCCGATTTTGTTTTTAAAGTAAGGGTATAAAAGCATTTACCTTTGTTGAAAAAAAGGAGGTCAACTGGAAAGGCGTTGTTTAAGTATTTTTACATTAACGAACAAAGCATTGTCTAGAGCTTTGGCAAAAATGTTCACACACAATAATTCTCTGCTATCCCTGTTTTTGTTTTAGCTATCGTTTCATTGCTACATTTGCGGAAGGGCTAGAACTGAACTGATAGCCAAGAGTATAAGGCAACGAGTTTCACGTGAACAACATTGTAACCGTTCCAGCTCTATTCTCATTAAGTGACGGTGTTGTCTATGTTATAGACTGGAGAGATATTGCCATATGAGATCTGATCGCTATGCAAGGCTCTTATAGAGCCACCCTGAGGAATGATCCCAAATCAGCCAAAAAGAAGCTTTGTACTATTAATTTTCCTTGTATTTAAATGTAAGCAAAACATTTTAATAGTATTTAAAAAAGTATGGAACATTATCCCCCCCTAAATGCAATTTGTTATATTCTTCAATAGATTTTCAAACACGTTCGTAGGAAAAAAGTTTACGAATTTCTTTGCCTTATCTCCTGTGTCTTTAGTTCTAACCCAGTTCCAGAATCTTTTGAATATTTATTTTTGAATGTTACTCATTGCTCTTTTACATGAAGCAAGTTGCATGAAGGGTATAGTTTTCAAGGAGCTGTTACTGTTACATAAAGATGTTGCAGTATGAATAGTACAAAGGGGAAATGCCACAGATTGATTGCACCTTCCATTAGAACTTCTGGACACAATTGCAGTCCACACTCTTTTTTTTAAAAGAATGTTGCAGCCTCCCTTCCCCCCAGGTCTGTGCTTCACAGGAATACTATCACCTTTCAATAGATGCACATGACCACTGAGCAAAATTGCTAGAGTTTAGATCCTTAACTTTTGTAAGATGAAGGCCCCATGGTCACAACGGCACAAGTCTGCCTTGTTCTGTGACCAACAGAAGGTGGTGCCATTCCTTCTGTAAAATACAATGATAACCCTCCTATATAGTCTCACTTAATTTCCCCCCGGGGTTGTGTGCAACTGATCATGGGTCAAAATGTATCTTGCATCCCCAGCCCTTGGTGCTTTATAGACATTAAATACTTTTCTTCCATAAGTCAGCAAATAAATTAATATCAATGTCAGATCGTTTGGAAGAATGACAATTTAAAAAAACAAGCTGACCATAATTAATCAGATGTTTTATATTTTTTATTGGATATTATTTGATTTCAAATGAACAATTTCCTTGATCAGAGCCTGTCTAGCATATTTTGGGATGCCTTGTTCAGAGCAATAAATAATTTCAATATATTGCATTTTTTTTTTCCACATTTTATGGTCAGTTAGAACCTGCAATGTTGCTTGCAATGGTTAATTTTATTTTATTTTTTTACGGCTTCCTATTACTTTTGTTAGCAGTGGAGTTACAGGTATATTGCATGAAATGACCATAAGTAAAACAGAGCCCTCTGTTTCTTTCCCTCCTTATCAGTTATATGGAACTGTAGATATTTAGTAACACAGAGACACGTCTTCTACTATCTCTGCGTCACTTTGTATCTACCAGAATGTGTACAGAAGATGAATTGCCATTAAACGCTTACAAATACAATACACAATACTAATTTGTACAATAAACCACTATGTAAGTATGTAGCGGTTTCACTGTATAGATGAGACAGGTGGCATATTATTATTATTATTATTATTAATAAACCATTTAAAAATCTATCTCGCCTTTTACACGGTGTCTAGTGTATTTCAGCCTTTGGATTTGTAGCATAGACATTTCTCTGCGAGTTTCCTATAATGATAAATCTTCATTTCTCGCACGTGACGCTGATTACATAAAACCTGCAGACACCTTTATAGAGTGAAGCAATCATCATCACGAACAATCACTTTAGTGTCTTTAAAAACAACGTAATAAGGATTTGTCCATTTGGCAGTGTGTTAAAAGCAAAGGAACGTCTGTAATTAGTTTCCATTTCTCTGCCTGAAGATATGAAACCTTATACTAAGATACTTCCTGAATTAATCTATCCCCTCATGTATGAATGTCTCCTATTAACTAAGGGTTCCTCGACTCTTATATACGTTGGTATATTCTGTCAGATTCTAAAAATATCTTATAAGGTTCACGTTAATATCTATAAATATTAATACTCATGTATATTGTTTTGTTCATTATGTTTGTTTCAGGTTAGTTACGTGAACTCTGTACCTCAATAGGTAAAGCCAATGTGACCGTATAACCCAGATACACATTGACCCAGCTCTGTGCCTCCATCCCTAATGGCAAATGACCTAAAGAAGCTGTCCATCTTTTGCACAGTCCCTGGTAGCTGGGCCTGTCTCATCTACCATCTAATAGTTCTGTGCCCCTCTTAACCCCGTTACTGGAACGCATCACTGACAGTTGGGATAGAGGACAATGTTACCGCTGCTGTACCCGTCCCGGCCATTCAACCAGAACCAGCTTGGACAAAAATGTGTAGTACACACAGATCCAGAAATGTTCGGCCACTCGAGTTTATTATTTACACAGTGAGCCGATTTCTAGTCCCCTTGTCCAGTTTTTTCTGTCTGTCAGTGCTGGTAACCGTGGGGCCTAACTAACAGGGATTCTACACGGAAGCACAAACTCTTTAGCTGTAGGTAAAACATGTGGTATAAACATAAATACATAATTAGCATCAACAAATAGTAACGGCACAAGAGGATTCAATCTGTTCCATGTTTGTGTTGACTTTAAATTTAAATATCTTTAATCTTGCAAATTTTAGCTTAGGAATCCTGGAAAACCGAGATTGTTATGGGAAATGTTATTTGCATGTCGGTTTATTTTAAATGAAGTATATGACAATAACAAGGCCTGGTAAGTGGCCAGTAAGCAATTGCAGATGTGTTTTATGTCATATGCAAGGTATAGCTAGAAAAACATAAAGGTAAGATCAATACCCTCACCCAGATTGCACTATCCCTAGAGGTTGTAATACACCAGCTTACACCAGGACAAAACTACTTACATCCTAGGGTGTGGTATAAAGTGAGTGACTTAATGGAATAAATATATATATATTGTGAACACACTATTGTTGAAATTGCAGGTCTTTGTGATGTGAAATGCAAAATCAAGATAAATCATGTAAAACCTGTAATGTGACCTTACAACTAAGAAAATTCAAATAGATATGTTTTAAGAAAAATTGAAAATAAAAAAGCGTACAATACAAATTTGCATAAGTGTGCACGACCTTTCATAATGGGGTTGTAGCTGGATTCAGAATGAACCAATCCCATTTAAAATCGTGTTCACAGGTAATAGCATACACCTGCCAGTAATGAAAGTGGTTTTGATTAATGCCAAATGAAGATCAGCAGTTCCTGTAGGATTTTCTTTCAGAATTCTTGATTGCATCCATGAAGCCATGGTCCACAAGGAGCTTTCAATACGTTTTACAGGATCCCTCTGAAGACTATCATCGATAAGTGAAGAAAATGTGGCACAATTGGGAGATTTGCGAGATGGGAATGTCCCTCTAAAGTTGATGACAATAAGAAAATTCATCAGGTGTTACGAGGTTAGCACCGCCACGACTCGCTCTGGCTCCTCGGACACGTCCCGGCCGTCGCCATGATATCGGCCGGGGCGCTCCAAACTTCACCGCCACGGCAAGCTGGCCAGCCGGGCGCGTGCGGTAACATTAACAGTTAAATTCATTCCCAGCTGGGAATTTAATTATCTGCCATGCCCCTCAATTCTTAGCCTCCCTGCCGGTTTAAAGCTCTCTTTTTCAGTCTGCTGACCTGCTCTCTTCCTCTGCTGCTTGTTATTTGGATTGATTCTTCTGTGTATGACCCCTGGCTTGCTTACTGGACTCTGTTGGATTGCTTGTGACTCTGATCTCTGCCTGTTCTCTGGATACGTTGTATTCTGCCGCCCCTGACCTCTGCCTGGACCTCACTACCGCTGCCTGTATTTGCCCTCTGACCTCGGCCTGTTTTGGACTTCGCTACTTTCTACCATCAGGCCCTCGCTTACGCTACGGTTATATTATAAATTTGTACTACTCTGAGTTTAAGACCTGGGGGCATCTGAGTACCTGTGAGCACGTTCAGCTCTACGGGAAAGGCGGCTGCTATAGGTGAACACCCCTTCTGCCTGTTCTATGAGTTTATAATGTTTGCCGTCAGCCCTGACATTATAACCGGCCATTAAATATTGCGGAAGCCTGTGATGGATCTTGGTCCGGCTCAAGTCCTAGCAGGGCAGATACAAGCCCTGGTTCAGGATCTCTCACTCAGATTGTCTGCCCAAGAGGAAGCCGCCTAGGCCTCACAAGCAACCCTTGCACCATTAATCATGCCCAAATTGAACCTACCGGCTCGGATCTCCGGGGACAGGACTCTGTTCCGCAAACTCAAAGAAAGCTGTAAGCTATACTTCCGTCTCAGACCCCGTGCCTCGGGCTCGGACCAGCAGAGGGTCGGCATAATCATCTCCCTGCTCTAGAGTGATCCGAAATCCTGGGCATTCAGTATTTCCCCCAGCTAGCCTTGCTCTGCAATCCGTGGATGCCTTTTTTAATGCCCTCGGTCTTCATTATGAGGACCCTGGCTCCATCTGCACAATCCTCACATTGACTGGAATAAGGGGGAGATCTTACGTTGGAGTATGGCCTGTTCTTCAGCCTGTTTGACCCTCCCTTTCCGGTTGTTCAGCCTTCACGTTCCTAGGATATGTCATCTCCCCAAGTGGCTTTTCTATGGACCCCAGTAAGGTCCAAGCAATCCTTGACTAGATTAAGCCTACTAATCTGAAAGCCATTCAGAGATTTTTAGGATTCCACAACTACTACAGATGATTCATCCGTTCGTTCTCAGTATTAGGGCCCCCATCACAGCTCTTATCCGCAAAGGGGCCGATGCTACTAATAGGTCTCCCTCAGCTTTGGCTTCCTTCAAGGCGCTCAAGAATGCTTTTATCTCCACGCCAGTCCTCCGACATCTGAATCCGGAACTGCCTTTCATAATCGAAGTTGACGCCTCTGATATTGGAGCTAGTGCTATCCTTTCGCAAAAAGATCCCTGCGACCACAAACTGCACACCTGTGCATTTTTGTCCCGAAAATTCTCTTCTGCAGAAGTCCGCTACGATGTTGGTAATCGGGAGTAATTGGCAGTTAAGTGGACGTTTGAAGAATGGCGGCATTGGCTTGAAGGAGCAACCCATGTAATTACGGTATACACGGACCATAATAATCTACAATATATCCAATCTGCTAGGACCTTAAATTCCAGACAAGCCCCGTGGGTCCTCTTCTCCCGTTTTAAATTCATTATTACGTTCTGACCAGGGTCCAAAAACACCAAAGCAGATGCTTTGTCTCGCAGCTTCATTGCCTCGCATCTTCCTCTCACTGAACCTTCCTCTATTATCCCTGCATCCGACATTGTTCTAGGCCTGACTCAGGATTTAGGCACGATTCTTCAGGAATAAGTTCTTCCAGGTATATTAGGCTGAGGGGGCTTAGCCTCCCTGCCCGTTATAGCTCTTTGTTTCAGTCTGCTGACCTGCTCTCTTTGTCTGCTCCTTGTAATTTGGATTGATTCTTCTGTGTATGACCCCTGGCTTGCTTACTGGACTCTGTTGGATTGCTTGTGTTTTTGGTCTCTGCCTGTTCTCTGGATACGCTGTTTTCTGCCGCCCCTGACCTCTGCCTGGACCTCACTACCGCTGCCTGCATTTGCCCTCTGACCTCGGCCTGTTTTGGACTTCGCTGCTTTCTACCACCAGGCCCTCACCTGCGCTATGGTAATATTATAAACTTGTACTACTCTGAGTTTAAGACCTCGGGGCATGTGAATACCTGTGAGCGCATTCAGCTCTACGGGAAAGGTGGCTGCTATAGGTGAAGACCTCTTCTGCCTGTTCTACAAGTTTATGATATTTGCCGTCAGCCCTGAAATCAGGGAGGCTACCAGTAGGCTTAGGACCACATTACAGGAGCTGCAGGAATTCCTGTGAGGAACTGGTTCCTCCCTACATATGACAATAATCTTCTGTATTTTGTACATATCTGAGCTATGGGGTAGGACGGCAAGATGGAGGCCTGTCTAAATTGTGAAAAAACACATTCACCAAAAAACCATGTGGTCTGATGTGACCAATTTTGAACTGAATTCTAAAGATATGTGTGGTGCAAAAACAACACAGTTCATCACCCCAAAGAACACCAGACCTTCTGTAAAGCATGGTGGTGCAGTCATCATACTTTGTAGCTTCTTCTCTTCAGCTGGAACAGGGACTCTAGTCAGAATAGAGGACATAATGAATAGATTCAAATATCTCATATTTTGGCACAAACCCTGCTGGTCTATCTCAGAAAGATGATTATTCATCTTCCAACATGACAACAATCCAAAGCACACATCAAGGTCAATTAATGGTTTCAGAAAGGACCATCAAAGTCTTGGAATGGCTCATTCAGATCCCAGACCACAATACCATTGAAAACCTGTGGAATGACCTAAAGATGACTGTGGAGGTCCAAGAAAGAAGTTTACACAGGGAACAGTGGGATATAACTGCAACATTCAGATGTGCAAATGTGATAAACTTATTCAAAAAGAATCAAATTATTAGTTTAGGGGTGTGCACAATAATGCAACCGGGATATTGTAGGGTTTTATTTTCACTTTTTCCTAAAAACTGACCATTTTTCTCTTGAATTTTGTTGGAATCAGGGTCACATGGAAGGTGGGAATAGGTCTGACACTATAAACACATATCTACAATGCACATTGGAGAAATGTTTCTGTCACTTGATATTAGCAGCCAGTACATCATCAACACTGTGAAAACTGAACACTGAGGGAATTTGACTTTGACTCTGTTAAGTTATTAAAAAAATATGTGCTGTGTCCGAGTACTATTGCCGTTTCCAGAAGTGGGCAAATAATTATAATCGCCGTATGACGTAAACACCTGGAAGATCGATGCCTACAGGTTGATGTTAGAAAGTGTAATTTCTGTAAAGAACATTCATGTACAGATAGATGTATTTAATGACTGTTGCCCCCCATCCCCGAGAAAGCTGTCTCTTATCTATAAACATGGTGCAGATTGATTAATTTTCACCACATCATGTACAACAGCCACACACAGTGCAGTATACACTGTACTTAGTGATTGGTTTCCTGCTTCCAAATAAATGCTACTGAGAACCAAAACATTGTGCGTTCATTTCAGCTGACAAGTTCCACCTTCTAACAGCCTTATGTGTGGGTAAGTACATGGTAAGTACTCATAAGTATCATCCTTACAACTAGATATGGTATCAGATGATTCATTATGGTTTGTCTAGCGTCTTAAAGTGCATGCATTGCCTGTATCAAATGAGACATTTTTCACCAATATGCATGAGAGTGAGTTGAGAATTGTGCTTGACTAATTATGTTGGTTCCTTGTGAATCGAGGGGGCCACACTCTCACACATAACAGTTTTGAATTCATTTTGTGTTGGTGACAATCTAAAACTTATTTAATTCAAGTGTTTAGATTTACAGGGGTATAGAGAGAATTGCATCCTCTTTATTGGACCTTCATTATATATTTTTAGTAATATGTTACGGTCTTTAAAAAGTCGCATTGTGTTGCTTTGCTTTGGATTGGCTGTCTCCTTAGCGTTTTAAATGTTGTAATTTTTAGGAAAACTCTTTTCAAGAAGACATTTAACCTAATTCATTGTTCTCCAGTCTTCGAATGATATTGCCACAAATTGTTCAATGTTTCCCATTGTTTGAATTGTATCCTAAAAAGTTCCCAATAAATCTGGCATCTTAACTCTTGGCCAGCTTGGCCTTGGATGATATTAAACTTGCCATGATAGAATATATTTCAGGGTCACATTGAACTCGAGACCACCCAGTTTTCTGCGTATGGTCTACAATTTCTTAGTTTTAGCCCCTTGTCCTTTTATTTCTCGTATGACTGGAACATGAGACAAGGAAACATTAGGGCTAAGACGAAGATTATTGTAAAGAAGCAGCATTTTGTTTATACAAAAGTTCATATCTGTTTGGACCAGGTGTTTGTGAAGACTGTACCATGGCATATATATTTATATATCATTTTTAGGATCGGTGAGCCCGAACGTAGGTCAGACTTTGCTCATTTATATTTTTCGGAGGCACACAGGTGTGCGTGCTGCTTACAACTATTGTGACAATATTTTAATGCCATTAATAAGAGAGGTACTTCTGCACTTTTTTATCAAATTCACACGCATATAACATGAATTTTTCCTGGATTTTTTTTTCCACCTTACTATGTTATCCTGTATCCACATATATTTTTATATTTCCCTATAGTATTTCTCTAAATTAAGAATGCAATAAACCTAGTGAGCAAAATACAGGTTCACCCCTATATTTATTTGCCTAAAAAAGACAGAATTTAAACCTGTATTTAAGAAATTAATAAAAGTAAAATTCTTAGTTGGATAACCTGTCATTAAACCGTCCACCACTTGCTTAAATCCTTCTGCAAGAAATGGTCTAACAGAAATCAGTGAGGTTAATACCAACATTGTTCATAGTTGTCTACAATCCCGAAATGTTCAGGAGACTCAGGGATTAAAAGACCTCCCCGGGAGCAGAAGGACGAACCCCACAAGTGTAGACACTTTATATTGAAACACAAATACATAAAACCAGGGAGTAAAATGATGGAATTACATTTTCTTGAATACGCAAAACTCAACGTTTCGTGTGTACATCAATTTGCTTCTTTAGGTGTTAATGTGTTGCTACACTATCGCTATAAATTCTCTTTAACCAATCCCAGATACCTTGCAAGAAACCAGCCAGTGCTGATCATTACACTTTTAGTATTTAAACACTGTAAGTGGAATATACCACATTATATAATGGCTTTCCAGATTACATCCTGTATTTGCTGTAAATTCAGTTCTAAATCAGATTATGACCTTCTTGGAACAGAATTGAAAGCAAACCCCCCTAAAGTGTGTAAACATTTATTTTACACCTTTCCCTGTTAACGATGTTGGAACTATGTCATTGTCTACCCTTTCCTTAGTAGATTCTATGACATCAGTCTCCCACTCCCAACAAAAGCCGTAGCTTAGAACTTATGTGAGAAGGAAATAACACGGTTCATCTACACGTAGTACCCTGGACACCTGATTCATAATTGGACATACTTAAAAGCAATCTCATAGATATTGCTCACCTTTGATGTTATAATAGTGGCCTGCTGACGTGTCCTACATAAGAGATGATTGGGGCAAGTAACATGTCTGTTGTAGTGCCCCTAGTGGCAGAGCTTGTGTTTAGTCTCTTTACCATATATCTACACTACATGTCCACATACCTTTGCCTATCTGAACTTCACATCCTTATGTATTTGTTGATTCCAAAACCATGAGTATTCATTTGGAGTTGCTGCTTTAACAGCCTCCACTTTTCTGATAAGGCTTTCCACTAGATTTCGGAACATGTCTGCAAGGATTCATAACCATTCAGCCTCGAGCATTGGTGAGGTAGGGAGCTAATGGTGGGCGATAGGGCCTGGCTCACGGTCAGCTTTTGTAAGATCTTCCATGGGATTGAGGTCAGAGCTCTATGCAGGCAAGTCAATTTTTTCCACACCAAAGTCTTGAAACCATTTTTTGATGGACCTCACTTTGTGCACAGGGGCATCGTTGTACTGTAACAGGAAAGGGTTATCCTCAAAATGTTGACACAAAGTTAGAAGCACACAATTCTCTAGAATGTCATTATATATTGTAGCATTAAGATTTCCCTTCACTGGAATGAAGGGGGCTCGGAGTGACGGACCGTGGAATGATTGTTGGTGCCAGACGGGTTGGTCTCAATAGTGCGCAAAACAAAAAATGTCCAGTGGGCAGTTCTGAGGGTGAAAATGCCTTGTTGAGGGCAGAGGAGAATGGCCAGTGACAAAAAAGTAGACAGTCAAATAACCATACGTTACAACAGTGGTATGCAGAAGACCTTTGAATGCCTAACCTGGGGTTTTACTCCTGTCCGTTAAGAACAGGAAACTTGGCTACAGTGGGCACAGACTCATCAAAACTGGACACTGGAAGAATGTTGCCTGGTCTGATGATTCTACTCCTACAGCGACTTGCAGAATGTAGGGTCAGAATATTTGGTATAAACAACATCTGTGGATCCATCTTGCCTTATGTAAACAGTGAAGGCTGGTGATGTAATGGTGTGGGAATTAGTTTCTTGGCACACATTAGGCTCCTGAATACCAACTGAGAATCATTTACATGCTACAGTCTGCCTGAGTATTGTTGTTGACCGTGTGCATCCCTTTATGGCCACAATCTGCCCAAGTTCTAATTGCTGCTACCAGCAGGATAACCTGCCGTGTCACATAGCACACGGCATCTCAAACTGGCTCCATGAACATGACAATAGATTATCTTTACTACAATGGCCTCCACTGTCACCAGATCCAAAGCCAATACAGCACCTTTGGGATGTGGTGGAGCAGGAGATTAGCACATGAATGTGCAGCTGACAGATCTGCAGTGACTGTGTGATGCTGTCATGTCAACGTGGACCAGAATCTCTATGGAGTGTTTCCAGCAACTTGTTGAACACATGCTGCAAATATTTCAGGCTGATCTGGGGCAATGGGAGTTTTACCAAATACTAGACAGGTGTACCTAATAAAGAGGCCACTGAGTTTGTGTATGTAATTCCCCAAACTGGCAGAACTTTATTCATCACCTAAGCCTCTAACCTGTAAAAGAGCCGTACAATAATGCTTATTCCCAGTTATAAGTTAAATTATAACACACCCCCACACAATTGTACATGGCACCAGCTTTGCTCTGATTGGTTAGAGCATAGAAATGGTGTCTCTGTATTGGTTTGTAGAGATGAGACTACAAACTGCAATGAACTACATTGTATCAGTGAAGCTCATTTATAAAAATGTCAAATGTTTTCTTCACAAATGGAAAGTAACAAGCCAGCATAGGTTTATTATTATAAATGCTTACTGCAGGCTGAAATGCTGTTTGTATAGATCTAACCCCACTCCCCCCTTCACCCTCCCATTTCCATTATGTCTCAGTACCAGAGAAGGTCATTTTACTTGTTAGGATCACCCCATCCGGGGGTGTAATGTTGGTGTAGTAACCTTTGTCTGACCAACATGGAAGGAGAATCAAATGAAGTAGGATTAGGCATTGTTTAAACATTTTAATTATTAAATAGTTTGTCACTTGGATATATTACGCCTTAAAATAGAAACTATAATTAAATATATTATCTTTGTCATATTTTATGATTCCTAGTCACCAACGATATGGATGTGATTCTCAATCGTTGTTTTGTTGTATCTAATAGTGACATAGAATGCAACTGTATTTCATATTGTATCAGTGTCTCTGGCCTTTTACTTTCACACCATGGAGATTAACTAATAGAATTGCCTGAAACCCATTTCCTTGGATTTTCAGTTCTATTATGTGTGTTTATTTTTAGAGGGGTTTTTAGAGCCCTTTAGCCACCCCATATTTCTCCCTGATAGGCCGTAGTGGTCCTATCAATGTATATATCTTTCACTGTGGATTAGTGGAGCAAAGGGCAAGAGGCGAACTCATGTAACCAATCAATTATTTACTATGTTATCCAATTTCAAGCTCATTACATTTGTATTTAGTTTCTTGGATTGACTTGTTTAACAGCAGCTCAATCATGGTGATTTAAAAACCACTGCAGCTGCCAAGGCACCAGATAAACTTCCTTCCTGGGAATTTATTAAGGAAATAATGCGTTATGCGACAATAATGCACCGTTGTAGGCCATATATTGTTTGAGTTGGCCTAACAGAAATGAAAGAATGTTATTTTATTCTTTGGAATCTTGAGGGGTCTTATCATAGAACTTTACCAGGATTTTGCACTCAGCATTTGATGTTTGATGTAACATTGTGGTTTCTAATGCCCCTCTATTTTTAGTATAGTTCGCCAACTAGTCGTTGCAGGTCTTTAAATAGTTACACTGCAAGATGGTGTCAGTAGGTGACTTGTAAAGCTGGTGATTCAATAATTGTTATCATCAGGTATTGCTGTTTCACATTATTTTCTACATAAATGTTTCTGCACAGTTCAATGTTTTAAGCTATTTTTTTTTGTTTTTTTTTATAAATCACAACATTTTTTGGTTAATATATATATAATCTGTGTGATGCTGATAGCCTATGGTCTGCAAATGGCCTATAGTTCACATTGGCTGTCATATGGCTTACAGCCTGCCTTGGAACACCAGTATAATGATACTGATTGGTTCTACACACTAGGCATAAGTCTATGGTGCCTGGTGTGTACTCTTGTATGAGGAAGTATGCTGCATCCTGAGCAATATATTGTATGAAACAATATATATAATATTGTAAAGCCACGTAGCTTATGCTGGTGCTATATATACATAAATGTTAAAAAAAAAAAAAAAAAAAATCGTTTGGTATATTACCCTATGAGAACTTGGCATTCAGTGCAATGTTTATGTTGTAAAAATAAACAAACTTGAGTTATGATTTTATTGGGTTCTGGTTCGGTTTGGTGTGAGCTTTTTTCACCGCCAATAAATGGTCTAATCATTCGCAACGATTACAATTTTGTTTTCAATTACACTAGTGAGAATAAGCTTGGGGAACTTTTTGAATAAACTTTTCTTTCCTGCATTACTTTGAGAAAAAAGAATGTTATTTAACACCTAGGGCTAGATTTACTAAGCTGCGGGGTTGAAAAAGTGGGGATGTTGCCTATAGCAACCAATCAGATTCTAGCTTTCATTAATTTAGTACCTTCTACAAAATGACAGCTAGAATCTGATTGGTTGCTATAGGCAACATCCCCACTTTTTCAAACCCGCAGCTTAGTAAATCTAGCCCTTAGTCCCAATGAAGAGAGAATCTGATTACACATATACACAATCTGAACTTTATATGAGTTCCTGACCTTGATTCAACGTCTTTGTGAAACTTTACATTTTGTAACGGATGATTTAATTACAAGGTGCAATGTGTGAACAACCACAATCAGTCGGCTGGTAGCCACCGGTAATGGCACATTTGTGAACATTGTGCCAAGTTATTAAAGTTGGGTTTGTTATTTGGACTGAAATTATAATAATGAGAATGAAGTCTGTTATGCCTTAGTGATGTCTCTAGACTGTAGTGAATATTATGTTTCAGCCCACACAATAACTGGCACGTTTGTGTATCAGGTTCCTTGAGGTCTTTAATGAAGCCACCCCACACAGCGGGGTGGAGGTCTGTTTGCCCAGTCCTCATCTTAGAACGCCTTACACTGATTGGTATTTTGGGCTCTAGTACATGAACTGTTCAGTTCTTCTGCAATATAAAACCCTAACTCTCCAGCCATGTGTGCGTCCCCCTGTAGAATTTGCTGGTATGATGCTTGATCGGTCTTACAGTGGAAAACGGCATCTTAGAAATTGCAATGCTGATAGAAATATATTGCTCTCATTGTCTGCTTGTGAGCAGCTTCTGAATGACCTGATTCCCCAGAGGAATGACAGTCATCTGTCTCTGCTGCAATATATACTCTAGTTTTTAAGACTGTTCTTCCGTTTGTGTAATATAGTAAATAGTTATTGTATTTGAAATTTTTCTTCTTCCTCAATGTCTTTTTATTACAATTTCCAAATGCAACAGAACAATTTAACCTTTTCTGTTCAATTGTAGTCCTTAAAACTGGTTCCTCGATACCTAAAGGTGAGAGACGGGTAGCAGACTCAGTCCATCCATTGCTCTTCCTCAGCGCTCTAACAATAGCGCGCCATAAAGCTCTATTGAATAGCTACGGATGGCTTGTAGTACTGGCTTGAATCACGGAAATTGAGCAGAGTGGAGTAAGACCCTTATAGATTTACGTAAAAGGCGAGTTTTCTGGGGGGGGGGGTATAGTAACTTATTTATATTTGTTTTCTAGTTTTTCAATGCATGATTCAGTTTATTATTTAAAGCAGTGACGGGCAAGCTGATATATGTCAACGGCACTTCAACCTTCAAAAAAGGCCACATATTATCCCTAATTTCATTAATTGAAAAATAGTCTAAAAACTACATTGGTATGCAGTCATCACTTATTGTAAAATGCCTTCCTATGCCCCTTAAGTGCTCCAAAACAGCCCGCAAGCCCCCGGATTCAAGATGAAAACTCACACCCATACCCCTCAAACTGCCCCAGAACTTGCCACAAGTCCATCAGTCATGCCCAACAGACCTCACCACATTCTGCCCAGACCACATGCCCATCTGTCGTCTCCCACCTGCCCATCGGATGTCCCCCAGATGCCTTCTACCTCCCCCACTTTTACGTTATAGCTAGTTCTACTAGCTACTGCTCCCCTCCATGCCTACAGAGGAAGGAGGGAGAGCCTGCAGTGCAGACCACACTTCTTTCCCTCCTCCTCTGGTATACTGCGTGACCTCCCTACTTTGCACAGTTGAGATCATGTGACACAGGAGTTGGCTGCTCCCATTCAATCTTATTCTCTGCTTATTGGCAAAGTTATCACTATATAGCAGCATAGAACCCAGTTCATCACCTACTCCTAATAGACCGCAAACAACTGGGAGGTAATTAACGGCGTCGTTGGCTTGCTTGAGCTTAGCCAGCCACCGGTGGGCTGATTGAGATCTAATTTGGATTATTTCCGTTGTCAATATGGCACAAAATGATAGAGGCCAGCTAGATTTCTGAACTTAGCCGATAATGATGTTGTCTATTTCTATAGAATCGTTATGGGACATAGTTTTTCAGGTCTCACGCTGCGATATCTGGTTAACTGCACAGGGTAAGCTACAATGTGTGCACAACCAATGTTGGCTAAGGAAGGTCAGCAGACTAATATATAAA
This sequence comes from Mixophyes fleayi, assembly GCF_038048845.1. Lineage (NCBI taxonomy): Eukaryota > Metazoa > Chordata > Amphibia > Anura > Limnodynastidae > Mixophyes > Mixophyes fleayi. Next base: position 7,017,513 of record NC_134406.1, read on the forward strand.
GATCTCCATGATATCGATTACGTGATCTTTTTATTTAATAATTTGCTTTCAATGTTATGTATTTATAATGACACAGAGCTAGTAGATTGGTACAGAATAACCTTCCACATCCATTTAATAGGACTGGGATGTTTATTTCCCAGCATCCTTGTTGTCAACCCCATAACCCCTCCTCTTACTGTCTTCTCCCCACAGCCCCTCCGCTTACTGTCTTCTCCCCACAGCCCCTTCTCTGTGTGGGTTCTGTCTGAGACATTGCAAGACATAGGGCAGCCACAACTGAAATGCATCTTACTGTCAGCCATCAAATAGTCATCAACATTCTTTCTGCACAATATATATGTATATGTCCATTACATAGCCATCGAAATTATAAAGCAAACTGACCCAGCTGCCTCAACTCCAGCTAGAGATAATCGTCGTGCTGCATATAGATCCGGTATATGGGGCAGACAAGGATTTACAGCGACAGCAAAGTATCAAAAGTCCATTTTATTTCATAGATTGCAATGTTCAAGTTAGTGTATAACTTTCGTTAGGGATAGCATTTATGGCGTTTTTATACTTTATCATAGCTGCAAATCCTTGAGTGCCTCCTATCCCAAATAAATATATATATATATATATATATATATATATATATATATATATATATATATATTATATATAAAAATATATATCATAGGTACAACAGAACGAAGGCGCAATGGTGATATTGACAGATAATACTGAACAAGGTGGGTAAAATATAAATAAGCAGATGGATTCAGTTCAAATCTCTGGGTTGGTATTCAACAAGATATACAAATAATCCAGTCTTAATCCAAATGCAAGACAGAGTGACCAGTCATATCAAACATGAACGTGCAGAATTCCACTCTGATAACAGGGTGGAATAGAGAAGTTTAAAGTGCAACTTATACAAGCTTTGCCAGGCCGCTGTGACACAGCTTACAACTCTTCAATCAATTGTCATCAAGGACAGGAATGTACAGGAGGTGTATAGAATAATGCAGTTCATCAGATAATAAATACAAATCAATAGATGAAGGCGTACCAGAGAGTAATATAAAACCAATATATAAATATATATATAAATTTAGCTCACAAAATGGTTCCACTGACTGACTTGTATTCATCGAGTTCGCTTTAAGGGGCTGCTGAATTCAATCAGAGCACAATATAATGTATATTCAACAGACAAACTGCTGCAGAAAGAGTTAATCTCATTTCATTGTCTCCCCCCATCTGTATACTTTACTGAATACTTATTATTAGTCTGACTGAAAGCTAAGAGGGAAAAAATAGTCCTGAGGCTAATTCTGAATCAATGTGTTGACTACAGAAATTAAATGAGATGCTTGGAATCCAGAGGAAAAAGATTTTATTTAAAAAAAAAAACATATATATTTAATAATCTGAGCACACGTCACAGTATTTTACTTTGGTAATAGCTGATTGCTTTCTAGAAATGCCTTTATCACTAAATGTTCTTTTTGCATTTTTAAATGTCCTCATATAAAAAATAAAACAATATCACTTAACTTTACAACCTGGTGAGAAGTGACTATGAAATATTCTCAACAGTACTAGAGGGGGGGTCCATTTGTTTAAAAAAGCTGATCACACCTCCAACCCCTAGTCCACCCAAACTAATTTTGTATTGTGGGTTTTTTTCAGTGCAGATGGAGCTTGTAGTTTAATAGAAAAAAATGTTATTCTTTATTTTGTATGCATTGGTTAATGTAAAATAGGGGGAGAAAGACCACACATTTGCATTGACATAGTTACTTTTGCGTTTTTAGTAAATCCCCAGAAATATGTCACAGATTTGTGTACTGGCACAAATATAGGAGACATGGGAATTTGATGGGGGGTTGAGCAGGCGTTTTCTATTTATTTATTTTTTTATTTTTTTTTATTTTTTTTGCTGAGGTACAAATTGAGACCTGATTGGTCTACCCTGTGGTAATATGCCAGCCCAGAGAAGTCCACAGATAACCACAGGAAGTCCTTTTGTTTTAAATATCAGGTGCCTGGAAATCAAAGGGATCAAACCCAGAAGCTCACATCTCTGTTCCTGCACAATCAGATGGGGGAGGCTCCAACTTAATCTATTGTTTTTCTTTTTCATGGGTAAAATATTGCAGTTGAGTTTTATACTGTCACTTTCTATTTCATTTGTTTGATATCAGGTAAGCAACAATACTTTTTTTTTTTTTTTTTTTTTGGTGCAATCTCCTTTTTTGTCAGGTAAATGAGTTTGCAGGCGTGACAGCCCTTGATGACTGTCAAACCTGCAAAATGTCTCATCTCAAACTTGATGGAACAATTCCAAGTTTGTGAATTTTTATACTTCTCCGTACATAGACAGCTGTGTGGCACGGAACTTTCCCGTGACATTGAATTCATGCCTAATAAGACAAAGTTTGTTCTCACAGGCTCATGGGTATCATCAAGTTATCTATAAACAAAAATCTGTTTTAAGACTTCGAGACCAGTTCATGAACTCACACAGCTGCCAAACTGCATTTTTAAACTTATCTCCCTGGTACAGTACCTGATTATTAATGTAAACATTAAACATCTTGTCTTAGGCTACATTCAATTCTCAATATTGCAGTGTTTCACAATATAAATAGAATGTTCTTATATAGTGTCGCTTTATTTGATAAACTTTACGCATTTTTATTCTTATGGTTGAGATAAAGTACTTAGACATATCTGCTTCATCTGCAGCAATAATAATTAAAGTAGTCATGTTTCCTCCACAGTATATGCAGCCATTTTCTGGGCTGAGCCAAAATTCAGTTTTCTGGGAACCTGTGGCATCACAGAGGGCTGAGGCGCAAAGTATAGAACAAACTCGCTCTATCTTTATACCAGAGTGTAAAAGTAATTGATAACAGTGGTTGCCTCTTGTAATGAATGAGTCAGAGATACTAGAGTGGGACGGGGGTGTGGAAAGCCCACTCTTGTGTGTTTTCAAACACACTGGATAATGATCAGCTGGATTCTCATGAGAGAATGACGATCAGGATATGAATGTAAACATAGGCTGGTCTGATTTACAGAGTTACTGGATGAGTATTTGAAATACGCCTGTTATGGTTCTGTCCACTGGGTCTTGTCCTGTTTCTGTAGTACCTATGGCTTGCATCAGGAGCTGCACATGTCTTGTGTATATCTGCATACCAGGAAGCAAAGCCCCTGACCCACTCACTTACTAGTACATCGTGATGGTCCTTCCTCATTTGTACTGGGAATTGCTGCTATACTGACATAAGTGCTTTCTGGCTGGTCAAGTGCCATGGCTGGCTGGTACCGAGCCTGCTATCATTTTAGGCTGTGTCTGGTTCAGCTCTCCAGCAGCGGTACCCAATGCGGGCAACCGCAGTATCTGGGCAACTGCCAGGGTGGTATCCCCACTATTGATATAGGTAGCCTGGGGTAATGGGAATGCGCGTGTTTATCAAGAGTAAAAGAATGTCAACAATGATTTATCAGATAATGTATATAGTAAATGAAGGTTTAGAGGTTTACAGCGGAGCATATGTGCCCCTCCCTGCCACAACCTGCTAACACCAACTATATTTCTAAACATTCCCTATTTTGTCTTAATGACTTTGTTCAAATGGACTCATAACCTACAAGACAATGGAGGCAGCTATTTTATGAACTGAACCAAAAGATGTCAATCGTTCCTAGTGAACTGATAGGATGGTCACAAAATGGCCACCTCCACTTTGTGTAGCTGTCTGGTCTGTTCTTCTGGAACTGGATAACTTTCTATCCAGAGAAGCTAGCGTGACATTGGAGCTCGTGTGACCAGCCCAGAGGTGATAACGTGATGTATAGTGGTGGAGTTTCTATGTCCAGTCCAGAGTAAGTAGCCTGATGTACAGGGGAACTGTTGTGTCTGGTCCTGAGAGGATAAAATGACATATACTGAAGCTGTATCCTGTCAAGAGGCGCCAACCTGATGTCTAGCGTAGCTCCTGTGTCTAGTCCTGAGATGTTAACATAACGTATCGAGGAGAAATATTGTCCAGGTGATAACTTTGAAATATAGTGGAGCTTCTGTTTCCAGTCCAGAGGAGTATAGTGGAGCTCCTATACCAGTCCATTGAAGATAATTTGACTTTTGAGGAAGAGAGGTCCTGTTTCCAGGCCAGAGATACTAACCTAACATATAGTGGAGCTCCTGTGTCCAGTCCAGAAATGGTAACCTGATGTATAGGGAGCTCCTGTGTCCAGTCCCGAGAAGATAACCTGATGTATAGGGAGCTCCTGTGTCCAGTCCCGAGAAGATAACCTGATGTATAGGGAGCTCCTGTGTCCAGTCCCGAGAAGATAACCTGATGTATAGGGAGCTCCTGTGTCCAGTCCCGAGAAGATAACCTGTTGTATAGGGAGCTCCTGTGTCCAGTCCCGAGAAGATAACCTGATGTATAGGGAGCTCCTGTGTCCAGTCCCGAGAAGATAACCTGATGTATAGGGAGCTCCTGTGTCCAGTCCCGAGAAGATAACCTGATGTATAGGGAGCTCCTGTGTCCAGTCCCGAGAAGATAACCTGATGTATAGGGAGCTCCTGTGTCCAGTCCCGAGAAGATAACCTGATGTATAGGGAGCTCCTGTGTCCAGTCCCGGGAAGATAACCTGATGTATAGGGAGCTCCTGTGTCCAGTCCCGGGAAGATAACCTGATGTATAGGGAGCTCCTGTGTCCAGTCCCGGGAAGATAACCTGATGTATAGGGAGCTCCTGTGTCCAGTCCCGGGAAGATAACCTGATGTATAGGGAGCTCCTGTGTCCAGTCCCGGGAAGATAACCTGATGTATAGGGAGCTCCTGTGTCCAGTCCCGGGAAGATAACCTGATGTATAGGGAGCTCCTGTGTCCAGTCCCGGGAAGATAACCTGATGTATAGGGAGCTGCTGTTTTGTCCAGAGGCCGATAGCCTGACATATAGAAGAGTATGTCAGGGTTGCCTGGAGCATCCCCAATGTCATAGTACATTATTTGCTTTCATACTTGAATCAATTTATTATATAACGTCAAACTACTTGTCATCACTCACAGATAAATATAGAAATGTTTTCCTCTCAAAAACAATAATTTGTTCATGAGCTGTTACATTTTACATATATATGTATATAGCTGTAAGGATCATCAATGTGACAGGCAGAAGAGAGCATGCCAGAAGTGAGAGAAAAGTCTGTTTATCGGGAAGGTCCCTGCCTCAATCTAATGGGTCTATCTGCAGTTTTGTGAAATCGAGAATTGTAACATTTTCGCTCTTAAAGAACCTTGCATGAAAAGCGCATTTTACTTGATTAAGAAAACAGATTTGACTGGGGGTAAACAGTCACATTGTGAAGTGTAAATGTCTTGTGAAGCGGCAAGAAGGACGAGAGAGGAGTTGTGCAGCTCTTGCCTCAAACCGCGCAGGGCTCTGAGATGTAATATGACAGAGGAACGGTGACAATGAGATTCATATAGAACATGGAGACGGGGAATTATTGTCAGAGATTCACACTTTACTTCTGACACAATGTAGCTACAGGGTGTACATGGAACCACATATTACAGTAAATATATCCTTATTTCCCAGCATATGCCAACAAGTCATCTGAACTCTGTGTACGAATAAATAAAACAAATATGTTTTTTTACTTGTTGGCTCTTTTCTATGCTGTTTCCTCTTGTAACAAATAAAGAGTTTAAAAAAAACAAACAAATATGTTTGTATAATACGCTTGTGAAATTTATATATGTATAGACTCCTGTAATTAATCAGAGAGTCCTGGTTTGAGGTCATTGCTTATAATCAGAGTTTTTTTAGCTGTCGTCCCCTTTTCCACGGCAACTTGATTCTGGCAAAAGAAGCATTGTGATGTCACATACATGCCTTATTTTTACTGGTACATGCATGCATTTGGAACCAAAATGACAGTGTCTGTTGGAGTGCCAACAGTTTGTAACATCCAAATGGGCGGAGTTGCTCTTAATTTTACACATGCAAAAGGAATATTTATTTTTATGGAATGAAGCTGTTTAATTAAGATCAAGGGCTTGACTTGTTGAACACCTCTGAGGTGGCAGAAATTGCCCTCATCCTATAATTAGTCAGATGCATTTTGCACTTTACGGTGCACTTTTGCAGACAAATTTAGGACAACTATCTGGTACAGTTGCAAGGACATCGAAGTGGTGTGTACTTTGAATTGCGCTTGGCGGACAAACAGGCACACTTACGCAATTGCAGGACTGCATATTTTGTGGTTTGTAAATAAGAGTTATTATCATAAGTTCCTTTCAATCTCGCAGCTGAATACATTTACCCCCAGATGTCATATTGCGTTGAGAACACCACTAAAATGAATGGGAACCTCTGTAATTGGTGCTTGACAACCTGGGCTGGTTCCAACCAAAGGAGGAGGACAAGAAGTGTGTGGGTACCCCAGCTGAAATGGAACCCAGGCCCAGGCTAATCAGAGCAGGTCATAATTTAATCTGCAGCACATGATTTCCATACTAGAGCAAACTAGAGGCAGCCTGGTGAGCATTGAGGCTATACCCAGCACATCTGCAGGTAGATTACGTCACTAACTATAATATTGTGTCTCTTACATCTGTATGATTCTGATTGAACAGTACATTTCATGTTAAGGGAAAGTGTACCTAACTGGCTACTATGTGTAATATGGTCTATCCTGTGGCAGTGTGGGGTACTTAAACAATGCCTGTTGTCCAGACATAGCATAGGGAGACATTGTTGGAACTGAACCAATATTAATGACCTGTCAATTCATTTAAAAAAAAAAAAAATGACACTGACTTTTAGAAGAAAACTGTAGATGAGTAAGCCAAAAATGTATACCAACTAGCTACTTAGATTATGTTTGTTAGAATGTAACAGGACATCAAAAGTTGCCTCCAATCAGCACATTGGAGCACAATACTGAGGATTGTACAGCTGTTCTTACACTTCCAACCTTCTTGTAAAGCGAGACTGTAGTCAAAAGGATCTCCACAGATTTGGAGATGAGAGGAGACACCCTGGTGTAATATAGCCAAGAATAAGAGATTTGTAAATTTTAGACTCTTCACCTAATCATCATCACCATTTATTTATATAGCGCCACCATTTCCGCAGCGCTGTACAGAGAACTCACTCACTTTAGTCCCTGCCACATTGGAGCTTACAGTCTAAATTCCCTAATATACACACACACAGAGTAGGACCAGAGTGGCTTTTGATAGCAGCCAATTAACCTACCAGTATGTTTTTGGAGTGTGGGAGGAAACCGGAGCACCCGGAGGAAACCCACGCAAACACAGGGAGAACATACAAACTTCTCACAGATGAGGCCATGGTCGGGAATCACTCATGACCCCAGTCATGTAAGGCAGAAGTGCTAACCACTAAGCCACTTTGCTGCCCACATAATCATGTCATGATGTGCCCGCACCTGCCCCTTCGATCTCCTGGAGGGGAGGTCCAAAAGTACAGAACATATTCTTACATGAACATCCCTGCTTACTGCCCAAGTTTTTCTTTCTTTCTTTTTAACTTCACTAACTGTAGAGGAGAAAAGTTCTCCTGATTCGTACAGAGACAGAAAAAGAAACCAAAACTACAGAAAACAATGTAAATAACATTTAAATAAAAAGTTCTCAAAACCATATGGCCATAATATAACAAAGATACCCGGTCTCTCAAGGAATTCAGGTGCCTCGTATGCTTCCTGTATCTATTCTATTCTCTTCCTTACGCTACTAGTAAATGAGAAAAGCACGTTCATTATAGAGAGCACCTATGAGAGGTCAGATCTGAGGATAAATTTAGCATTTACACAGCTGATGATCTCGCTCTGAACAGAACATTATTCATCTAACAACTGTGGTTCTTTTGAAGTCAGTCATTTTTTTTTTTTTCTTGTGTGTCTCAAAAACTGGGATTTTAGAAGACAACCAGCTAATCAATCTAATATTTCTGTGCCACTTAGAAGGGCTCTCAGTACTATTTGTTAGAGTTGTTAGCACTCAGCCTAATTTGGAAAATGTGTATGAATGTAATTACAAACCTATCATTACAAGAATAGCAAAGTGAGGAAGGAAATTGTTGAAATCTTATACTCAGCAGGAGAAATGTCCTGATTGCATCTGATCTCATTTACCCCATGCACAAGTTCTCTTTACCTTACCAAAATTATACACTTCTTAATTAAATCTTTCTAATCAACTTTTCACAAAGTTTTACCTATCTACGCAATACATTTATATCATCTTATATTTTGCGAAGTCTGTACTAGAACATCTACAGCCACAGCCACCTTTGGTGTCTGGTAGGCTAGCTGGAAACCTACTCTCTCCATTGTGCTCCCCAACTGTGTGTCGTTGGATCTGAGGCTGCGTAGTTGCTTTGTGACTAAGAGATGATCTCTCTTTCTCTCTGTGACTAGTTGTGGTCTCTAATTCAATGTTTACAGATGTTTAAACTCACATGTAGGAGGGGTTTCAGCACACAGGTCAGTGGTACAGCGGTGGTGGGACAGTGAATGTTTGCAGCTATCAGTCTATCGTCTTGGCGGTAGAATGATTTGTCGGGCTTAGCCTGGGCTCTAATGTGTATAACGAGGAAGAAAAGGGTTCGATTCCAGCCAGGGTCTATCAGTGTGGAGTTCATATGTTCTCCCGGTGTTTGCCTGGGTTTCCTTCGGGTGCACCAATTTCCTCCCACACTCCAAAGATGTACTTGTAAGTAAATTGGCTTTCTGACAATTTTCACCCTAGTGTGTGTGCATGTGGTCGGAAATATAAATTGTAAGCTCCACTGGGACTGATACGAATGATTAAATATTCTCTGTGTTGCGCTATGTAGGGGTTTAATCATCATTATCACCATTTATTTATATAACGGCACTGATTCCGCAGCGTTGTACAGAGACCTCACAACAGTCCCTGCCCCATTGGAGCTTACAGTCTAACACATACAGACAGACTAGGGTCAATTTTGTTAGCAGCCAATTAACCTACCAGTATGTTTTTTGGAATGTGGGAGGAAACCGGAGCACCCAGAAGAAACCCACGCAAACTCGGGGACACCATACAAACTGCACACAGATAAGGCCATGGTCGGGAATTGAACTCATGACCCCAGTGCTGTAAGGCAGAAGTGCTAACCACTGAGCCACCATGCTGGTGGAGTTCTCTTTAAAAGGCACAAAATCTAGAGCTCTATTACGGCAAGTTTGATTATTCTTTTTATCCTTTATAAAGCACAAACATATATTATGGTGCTATACAATAAGAAACCCAACCATTTTCCTTTGAAAACAGTACAGGTTGCAAGCTCTTTGGGACAGACTCTTGTCTTTGGGACAGACTTGTGCTGTAACATTTTATGAATGCTGTTTTGTATTTGCTACAACTTTATGCCCCTGTTATGGCGTTACATAAAGACATGAGAACAGGCCTTGGGCCCAGATAGGAGACAGCCTTTCTCATTAAAGCTTGCAATCTAAGGGTGATGTATAAATGGATGCATTTTGTTGTCTTTGCTGTGATCTGCATTATTCGTAATACAGTGAAACGAACGATCTTATTTCAGACGTGCACAGCCATGTCTCCACTCACTGCCGGCTACTCAGAGGCTGATTATAACTTCAGTCTAGTTTATGACGCCAACTGCTTCACTGCTTTTCACTGCCTGAATTTAGTGCTTAGCTTTATTTTCTCTGAATGTCTCTATTTGCTTTGTCTCTTCTGCTATTTTACTTTCCTTTGGCTGTGCCGACTGCTCTAAGAGCTTCAAATCGATGCACAAAACAAATTCTGCTTCATTATATTTATAGAAAACCAGTAGCATGACATTTCCCCGTCATTCGCTGCAGCAAGATGAACCATCTTAGCTCTTTCCCAATGCAAACCTTCAGTGTACTTTAGAAATTCATGCATATTTTAGGTTTGCAAGGAACCTATGACTGTTCTCTCCCAGTAGCTGAACCGATCAAGGTGAGCCGTGGATGATAAAATGCTCATATCCATCGCCTCTGGATGTACAGAATAGATTGGCACAAGGATGTTCAATTCCTAAATAATCTGTTTTGGAAGCTGAGCATATTGGTAGCTCTCCTCTTAGGCAATCGCTCTGTCTAGGAAGCTATGTTCCTAGTTATTGCTTGGCAGACTAGGTAATTCTACTGACAGCAAGGAGAACAATTCTCTCTCATCAGTTGATTACCTGGCCTCTATCTTTTCCTTCCGTGGACACAATATATTCATCGCCATTGCCTTGTGAATTTTTTTAACCAGCAGAGGCTTAACTGGCAGTTGTAGCTGGCAATAATCACAGTTGAATCTACGGTAAAACAAGCCCAGCGTGTAGATTGGCAGAGCAAGTCGTCACTGTATGCATTGACCATGGACTAGAGGTCATTTGAAGGATGTCACGTAGAGCTGACCTATTCAAGGGAACGCTGCTGCTAAGACTACACAAGTACCACCCAACCCCTGAAATCAAAGCATATAATGTGTCATCATTTGTTTTAGCACAGCGCCATAACTCACATCGGCGGTAGTCACTTTCCCGATGACGGTAATCCCGACAAGAATGACCCCAACATAAAAATCACGATTACCATCAGCGCAACAGTGAATAAATATCTACAAACCATAATTTAGATGTATCGAACCTCCGCCACCTGTTATAGCCATCACCACTAAATTGCGAATAGACAAATGTCGGTGTTTGCTAAGCTCGTCATTCACACTGCTCAGGGTGCGATTGACACTTTTAAGGCGGCAATGGTTGGACTCGCCATCCACCCATTGCCCCCTTAAAAGCCTAATTTGCACTCTGGGCAAATGCCGGCTTTTCTGCATTCGCAATTTAGAGGTAACGGCTATAACAGGTGTCGGATTTAATCACTGTTGCGCTGATGGTCATCGTGATTTTTATGTCGGGGTCATTCTTGTCGGGATTACTGTCATCAGGAATACGTACCCCACCCACTCACATTATAGGTAGAAACCCCAGTAAAATGTTCAGAACCCCCCTCCCTCGTCCTTGGTACAATCCATTCTTCTTTCTGTATGTTAAGTGGGACATTTGGAATATTTAAATGTTTAGAGTTGAATTTAAGAACTGCTACATTAATAATACTAAGCTACCTGAGATTCTCAAAAGTGATACATAATCGCTTAACCTTTGTTGCAATAAAATACCTGGTGGAAAGTGAAGGGGGGGGAGAGGGTAATAAAGAGGGTTAGTATAGAGAGGGAACTCTGTAGTAGACAAAATAAATTAATTTTCCTCTTGAAGGATTAGCCCCTTCAGGCAAATTATCTTAAAAGGTGATATAATTATTACTGTTGCCTTAAGCTGGACAGATACCGTGATATTGCAGTGTTTGAGTGTTTGATATTAGTCTAATCAATTGTGATTGAATTATTCTTATTTTTACATATTCGTAAATAATCATCATTATCACCATTTATTTATATAGCGCCACTAATTCTGCAGCGCTGTACAGAGAACTCACTCGGTCCCTGACCGCCCCATTGGAGCTTACAATATAAATTCCCTAACACACACATACAGAGGCAGAGAGAGACTAGGGTCAATTTGATAGCGGCCAATTAACCTACCCGTATGTTTTTGGAGTGTGGGAGGAAACCGGAGCACCCGGAGGAAACCCACGCAAACACGTGGAGAACATACAAAATCCACACAGATAAGGGCATGGTTGGGAATTGAACTCATGACCACAGTACTGTAAGGCAGAAGTGCTAACCACAGCCATCGTGCTACCCATAAACCCATAAGGTGACCACAATTGGCCATGAGTGGTCATCTGACCACTCTCGCAGACCCCAGTGATGTCAGAAGAGATCGGATGCTCGCCCCAAGTGCTGAACATTCAATATAACCAGAAGATATTACAATATGGCTGCTTTAGGTACTGCTTTAAGATCACACAGTGAAAGAGGTCTGTGATTGGTTGAATCACTTTGACCTCACTGAGCTTTGTTTCCATACACAAGCGATGAGTGACAAGCAGTAGAATTTATATATCGGAGAACACAGGGAGAATTGAATACAAATAGAAAATAATGTACAAGAAATGTCTGCAAAGAAAATATAACTTTTGTCTACAGTTTATTAATATGATAGACCCCCATAGATTTCAACAAGGTGGATTGATGTCCACCTATTTTTAATTCAATTCAGATATTTTCACCCAAAAAAAAATCCTCAATCTGAATTAACTGGGCTGGTACCTCTCTTTTCTGTGAGTTTCCAGGATGGGAAAATCTCTGCTAGACAAGGAAGAAAAATGCTAAAAACAGGCCTCACTGCAAATAATGAATCATTTGGGGACAAATGGCCTTTATTGTAGTCAAACATTAGTACAAAAGAGAATAGAGAGGAACAGTGAATGTCTGAAGACACGGTGATAATGTAATTGTCCATCTGAATGATAGCATTATTAAATAGAGACATGTACATTCCTAGCAGCCACAGTCACATTTTCTTTGGTATCATTCTGGTAAATTTATATCCACTCTCCGGCCTATTCTTACCTTATAACAATGGAATGGGTCGATAAAAGTCATTATGCGTCACGCAAGGTACATCGCTAACTGTACACAGGACGGTTCATGCTGAGTAGCTAGTAAGCTTCTTTCCTTTAACTCCCAGCTCATCATAAAAGCTGCTTGTCTTGTATCTCTCCTAAGACATTGAGCGCTATAATCTTACAGCAGTGTTAGCAGATACCATATTTCCACAGTACAGTCCCCTGCTTCCTTTACAGTACAGCATGGTGGTGATGTTGCAAGTTTAAAGCAGTAACCCCAAGAAAAAAAATAGGTGTGGTTTTTTTTTGTTTTTTTTTATCATAAATCACTATGTCAGGCTTTAAGAGGAATGTTGGTATTTGCCACTTTTCCTTGTTGTTTTTTCAGGCTGCTATAATGATTTATGATTCTTGATCACTATGGCAACCACAGTCACAGGGCATGCAATGAGTGAGCAGAGATGTTTTGTAACGCCCCTCTGGGCTCTGTCTGCACTGTGCCAACCTCCTTCTCAACCCTCTGTCATCACATGACGTGCTGTGAGTCATGAGCCTGTGTCTGTGTAGCATACGGACTGTATGTGTCTGGCAGCCATTTTTGTTTGTCAACCAGAGAGCATTTGAAACTGTTTGATTTCTCCACTCTCTAGTGCTAACGCTCTGCAGACCATTGCAACCAGCCTCCAGCTTTCCCTGTGAATCTGTCTGCAGAGCATCGCTACCTGTGTGCTTTCTCCACTCACCAGTGGTAACGCTCTGCAGACCATCACTACCTGTCTCAACTACCTCAAAGTATATCTGTTCACAGTGTTATCACTCTACTCCACTAGGCTCTAGTGCATTATAGCTATCCAATTCTCCCAGGTCTCGGGTACTTCCCTAGGGGGCTGCAATCTACAGTGCAGAAGCCGCAAAGTCCAAATTACCTTCTGGGGATCCCTAGCGAATTCCTTCTGCACTGTTAGACTCCGCGCCCCTGGGAGGTGTAGTGCTATTATGATTATGTGATGTTCTAGGTGAAACTTGAGGTCTGTTTAAGAGTTTCTGGCAATTCTTTAATAGACTAAGATTCACACCCAGGTGTGAAATTCCTCCTAGCATATACACTACCCTTCTGAATGACTTTAGAGGGAAGAGAAAGCTGATCTCTTAAAACCATCATGAGGGCAGAGCTTCTTTGTCATATTACTGTTGGACAACCGTGTTGGTGAGTAGACCCATGTTTCTTCGCAACAGATAAGAAATTGAGTATAATAAGTAAATAAGAGTGAATTATTTAATATTGCTAGTTAGCTTCTCAATAAGAGACATAGCCGGCTAAGACTGATGATTCAGCTGTGACGTGATAGTCCTGGCCCAGAAGTCCAAGGACAGAATGTATCAAGCTGTGATTTGCCTATTAAAGCGATTTTTCTCGGCCGAGTTTGAACCCGCCGATGTACGATAGTGCGAGTTCTTAGGAAACTGCCAGAAAGTGATCTAACCAAAATTGATACGCTACAAATCACCATCTCTGCTTTTGGCATTTCTAAAAATACAAGTCGCCATATGTAGGGAGCTGCGATTTTGCAAACTTGCCCAAGATTGCTGTGAAAAATGCCAGAATCAACACGCTGCTTTGGATAGGCGAGATTAGGAAACTCATCAACTTTTAACTGCTGGTTGCATATTTATATCTTATTATACTATAGTGGCGTACTATTCATTACCAGTGCGGCAATAATAATGTTTTTTTTTTATGTTTCAACAGTTAATATTTCCGGATGGGGACATCATTTAAAGTACATACTTGTGGCCATGTGCATGCTGCCACTATTAACTGTTGCCACAGCAGAAAAAAAAATATTATTGCCCCACTGGTAATGAATTGTATGGCACTGTAATATAGTAACGTGAAATAAAAATGTTCTTACGTATAATCATTAATGAAATTTGGCCCACTAATTTATTCATAAATAATTTGTGCCCCCCCCCCCCCTCTGTTAGATAATTAATAATAATTTGTATCCCTCTAAACAATAAATCTTGATTACCCTCATAACTAAAACTTGTATTGATCCCCGTGTTATGAATGGTCAGACAGTTCTAACCCCATGCTTATTTATTCTGTCAAATCTCTGGCGACTTTCTGTTTCTCTTGAATCTCCGGCGACTTTCTGTTTCTCTTGAATCTCCGGCGACTTTCTGTTTCTCTTGAATCTCCAGCGACTTTCTGTTTCTCTTGAATCTCCGGCGAGTTTGACTAAACCCCGGCAGGACAGGTGTTTTAAAATCAACACATATAGCCGAAGATTTTGAGCAATTTGCAGCAATTTGAAATCTGAAAAAAAAAAATCACATTTTGATATATTTTTCATTATACTTACCTCCAGATCTGTCCAAAGAGAGGTCTACAGGGTGTTGGCTGCAGGACTTTTATACACATTAATACATCCAGTCATTTTCATATATGCACTAAATTCAAGATGGTGATAAATGTTGCATATTCTATTGGTATCAGTGAGCAAACATAATTCTATCTGTTCGTTAAAATATCAACACCATGCCAGTAATATCTCATCATTTATGTAACTGGTGTTTTGTGCTGTTGTGTAAAAAGCAGAGAAACAAAATAAAATAAATCTTCATCGTTCCTGCCATCCCACTGATGTTCAAAAAACAAAAAGTCCCAGCATTTGTTTTCTATCTTCCTTTCGTACTGTGTGCACTTCATGTTGTAGAACGTCTACATCTGAGTCTGTAGAAGAATCCTGTTAACTCTATGGGGTATATTCAGTTGTGCGCGGAATGCACACGAAGGCACTTCATGTTACCACAACATCGCGGATTTCCCTTTGTCCTCCCCCGTAGGGTTGCGAAGGGAAAGTGAATGTTGCGCTACCATATTACCGTAAATAAAATGTGCAGCCGTGATGTTCATCCAAACGTCACGGCAAGTTGAATATGTCCCTATATTTTGTATCAAGTAAAATATTAATGACCTTATACTAAAAATAACAATATGCAGATCACACAGGGCTTCAGTGATTATAATGGTTATCAGTATTCATAGGCTACATTCTCACGATTATTGGTGGATTGACAAAATGCATGTTTTGCCCCCTTTTCCCTCAGGCTAAATTTGTTTCTAAACTGTAAATGACTTCTTGACTAATTGAAAACTCTGCTGCAGCCGCCGAAGTTACAGATCTAATGAAGCCATCCAAGTTTTTATCGTATGACCTTCATTCTTCATTTGCACTTGGCACAGTTATAGTGCATGCACAAAGATGTATAGCCAGCAGATAAATCGATTTGCATACTACAGCAAAACAACGGTGACAAAGTACTCGGAATGAATATTTAGCGAACGAGCCCAGAGCCACGCGCACCACTCACCGGGAATAAGTATGTAAATCTCTGGAGGCCCGGGAAAAATTAGGTGATGTCTCATTTAGAAGGTTAGAAATGATAGTTCAAAATGATGCTGTCAATGCACTGATTGATAAGACCATGCTAATTAAATGTCTAATAGCAGTCATATGTGCTGACCAAGCTAATAAGTAAACCCTGTTTGCTCAAATGCGGCTATCCTGAAAAAATGCACTGTTGGCTTACCCAAAGGACTGGCATATCTGATTTGCCGAAAAAGGCCCCTGATTTCAGCTAATCATTGCTGGTCATGCTTTGTACCCAGACTAGGGTAGAAGATTGCTCATTAAGTAAATGTTATGTTATATATGCTGGTATGTGCTGTACAGGTTTTCAGGATTGCCTCATTATCTTAGATAGTGCATCACTAAGCTTTGGTCATTCCTACAGGCAGTTCCTAGAGCGGGCATATTTTATTATTTCCATTCATATCAGATGTGTTTTAAAAGCATACTACCCCTTTTTTATGTGTGTTGCACTAGGTTAGAGAACCTAGGGGTAAATGTATCAAGCTGAGAGTTTTCCGGCAGGTTTGAAAAGTGGAGATGTTGCCTATAGCAACCAATCAGATTCTAGCTGTCATTTTGTAGAATGTACTATATAAATGATAGCTAGAATCTGATTGGTTTTTCAAACCCACCGGAAAACTCTCAGCTTGATGCATTTAACTCCTTGTGTATTTTTTTGAAATTTGATAAATACAGACAACCGAGAGGTGAGGTGGGTGGGGCTAAAATAAGCTGTTGCCTATCAGATCAGAACCGAGTATTACATCTCTGCTAGTTCCTGCTGGTCATTGTGGCAAACTTGAAGTGTGATGGGCTAATCTAACATGTAGCCAATCCTTCTAAAGGCAGTGTATTGATGTGAGGCTCCTGTCACACTAGTGCAGGAAGGTTGTGGAGTCAATCCCACCTCTTTATGAAACAAATTTTTACACAGTAAACTTTTTTTTTTTTCCCTTTGTATTTTGTCTAATGCAAATTTAAGGAATGCATCAAAATAATAATAATCATGCTGCAGAAACTTTTAGAGCTTCTTTAAAAGTATCACAGAGTTTACTTGCAGAGATTAGTTTGCCTGCAGAACTACCCCATAGATCCCCATCTCCCTGCCAAGTCCCTCCTGTAATTCTTATTCTTGCTCTCACGATACAACACTTTGGAGGTGTAGCCCAATGAATGATGTGGTTATGATGTCATCGGGGACTCGGCATGTCGCCGGTGTGTGAAAGCACTGGGCAAGTGTGGATGTGATCATCACGTCATCGTCTCACATCCTTTCATGTGTCCTATTAATGCCATTTACCAAGTGATGAGGCTGAGCATAGGCTGTGATTTTTACCTTTCGAAAAACACATTTTACAATCTCTCTTGTTCTTTTTTCCCGCACTCCACAGTCCCAGAAATTGTGAGTTCAAGGATGTGTCAACAATTAAATGTAACAAACTATCCATCTAATGGGTTCCTACAGTGATTGATTTAGCACTGTTAATTTTTTGTATTCCTTTTTCCAAACCGTACATTTTGCAGTCTTTACACGAGCAAAGAAAATGCGTATGTCGATGGACGTCTGTTTAAGCAGAGCTTGCCCTGTACCTCTAGATCTAATCCCTAGGATTCTTGTGAATGGGAATTCGATGGTGATTAACTGCGTACTTTAAGAACATATTTTTTCCTGGCATCATGGAGGGGGGGTTGTACAACCCAGTCATTTTCCAGCTGTAAGCCATGTTTTGATTTTCCATTAAGATAAAGTAATAGAGAACCGTATTCTACAGTCAGCCTTAATGGTTTCACCTCAAGTAAGCGGCATTGTTGTTGCCGAGACCAAACGTAATAATTACAAGAGGTGCGAATGTTAAAGCTTTGCTGCCAGTGACACATCCCGCTCCACGGAAGGCGGATTTGTGTGCGAGGCCAGAAAGGTTGATTGCGCTATTCCAGCGGCCACATCACAGGGTGATTTTAGAGCCACTCACTAACAATAAGCAGACTGCTACAGTGACTGTTACCACTCTTAGCCCTCTAGTTGTGTTACAGCTGTAAGATATAACAACTGCAGGAAATATACTGACGTCACTTGTAGACTATAATTTTATTTAAAGAGGAAGTAATAGATTTTAAACATTAAAAATGGCTTGTCCGCCTAATTGCTTTAACCCCCTAGAGTAGTCTTAAACATTCTAGCATATTTAAAGATAAACTGTCATTATTGGGAGAGTTTTTAACTAGGTGATAAAATAACTTTCATTTGTCTAAGTCTAACTTAAAAAAAAGTTTCCCCTGCACCTGCCCCGAATGCAAGTTACGCACACTCTTCACTACCCCCTTAGCCTTCTCCACTCCACGTCAATGCTCACATTGCCTCGCACTGGTCTAGACCACTCCCGTACAAGAGGAGAGGGGCCAGATTAAAATTTGTCCAAGTATCTTGGTGGGGGCAGGGGGCACTGCCACACCAACCTAGTGGTCCAAACTGCCAATACTCAGGTCAGACAAATACTGCACTGACTGCCCGCAGTTAAGGCTGTTCGGAATTATCAGTGCAGTGGGCACACAGAGCTCTCTATAAGCAGGGTACACCTCGCTGCCACGCCATCAGGAGTGGTGGGTGCTATGTGGCAAGGGCCAAATTAGGTCATCTGTTCTGTAGGGGGCCCGTGGATGACGTCCTAGTGGCTGCACATATAAACCATCACCAAAAAGGTGATGCCCTGCAGACCTACTGCCAACCTTTCTCCTTTTCCACTGCTCTCTTAGGCCGTCTTATAGTAATCACTGACAATGGATAATGAGTCATGTGTTTTCTTTACATTGTCAATTATATTCTTACATGATGTCATTGAGATGAAGCGGCAGAAGGTGCCAGTGTTGGCAAAGGATCGTCAGCTATTCTGTTTTGTACAGCAGACATTTATTTATGAGACTAGTCTTTCTTTTTATCAGTTTACATCAGTTGCAATTAAGATTCAGTTTTCGTTTATAATTCACAGAGGTGGGTTTTTGTGCTTACCCCCATTTTCAGGTAGTGAAAACAAATTTGATGTTACTGAGAGAGTTTACAATTCTGGCTCCTGATTGGTTCTGAGGTATTGTTGTAACATAGGTCATAGCAATGTAGGTGGTTCAACATACAACAATATATCTGGATCAGACTATCCCCTAGCCTGAAAAGCTTCAAACGCTCCTTGAAAAACCACCTGTTCATTAAAGCCTGCTATTCCACTCCATAGTACACCTCATGTTCCTTCATCTCCACCTTCCTGATCTGTAGTTCCCCGTAAACTGACCCAATGTTTCCGATAGATTGTAAGCTTGCGAGCAGGGCCTTCTCACCTCTTTGTCTGTTTTACCCAGTTTGTTTATTAGTTTACTGTTTTTGTCCCCAATTGTAAAGCGCTACGGAATATGTTGGGGCTATATAAATAAATGATGATGATGAGTGTGTCAACCATGTGTCTGCCCCTTTCCCTTTAGATTGTAAGCTGCAGCACAGTGACTTAGTGGTTAGCACTTCTGCCTCGCAGCACTGGGGTCATGAGTTCGATTCCCGACCATTGTCTTTTCTGTGTGGAGTTTGTGTGTTCTCCCCGTGTTTGCGCGGGTTTCCTCCGGGTGCTACGGTTTCTTCCCACACTCTAAAAACATACTGGTAGGTTAATTGGCTGCTATTAAATTGCCCTTAGTGTCTCGGTCTGTGTGTGTGCATGTTAGGGGATTTAGATTGTAAGCTCTAATGGGGCAGGGACTGCTGTGATTGAGTTCTCTGTACAGCGCTGCGGAATTAGGGGCGATATATAAATAAATAGATGATGAAGCTCAGGTGAGCAGTGCCCTAATCCCTCCTGTTTCTTCTCTTTTCCTTCTCTATAACTTCTGCTCACCAGCTACATTTTGCTCCCAGTCCTTGGGCTCCCTGCCCCAGACTCAACTCCTCCATTGTCATTGAGCCTCTTTCATAAGCTCTGATCCTGTTAGTCTTTCCTGGGTCTTGGGCATAGTTTTCAGCTTGCGCTGTATATACCCTTATACCCCACTGCCCATATAGCCTATTTTTGCCTGTTTTGAAATTTTGTTATATGTTTACTGTATTGTCCTGTAATACCATTTACTATTTAGTGGTTTGCCCTCTGTATACGCTGTACCATTTGGGACACCCTATAAATAATGCATGATAATAATACAAGCTACAAACAACAATAGGATACTTAAGTATCTTACAGTCTTTTGTTTAAATGGCTGTAAACATTTACGTCACTAGTCCTCTTTACAGTCATACCCAGTTGTTAAAGCGAAGATGGTAGCCTCAATGGTACAAACTCTACTGCCTGCGTCTTTCACTGTCCTAGATCCTCGGTGATAGCAGCGCACACTACTACTGTTTAATACACAGACATGAGCACAATCAAAAATATAATTTAACTTTTTGTGTTGATTTTTTGAGCTGATTTAATATTATATACAATTACAAAATAAAGATTTTCAAAGCGGACACATTTCCCTTAGCAGAAGGAAATAGCCCTGTGTTTAATTACGCCCATGGCGAGAGACGAAGGCAGCCCAGCGGTTGAAAGCCGCGCCTTGGATACACGTTTTGCTTTGGTGATAAGTATATAGAAATAATTGCACTTATTCCTTTAACAAAGCTGTAGAAATTGTTTTTTTTTTTATTAAGAAGCCTGAGATATTTTAAGGCTGCGTTTGTGAATTATTACATTTTATGCAGCTGCTGAGAGCCGGAACAAGTGGCATTTCATGTGTAAAAGGAACAGGGGACAAATAGATTTTTATTGCATTCCAAATGAAAAGAGCGGGGAGGGTTTGGGATAAAATTGATTTTCATATCCAGAAACGCTCTTCTTCTTATCACCCTCGCAGCCTTGTAGCTGCCCTCTCTCCAATTATATTCTTTTGTAAGCATGTCAGGCCCATCAGCGCTCCGTGTTTTCCAATTACATCGCATCCACTGAATGCCATGTGCCCGGGAAGCAGGTGGGGGTACGGTGTGCCACAGACAGTGAATGCTGTGTGTCCTGTGTTCTCTGCCGCAGTGTTTATGATGGATTGCCGGCTTCTCCTGCACAATCCGAGCTGACAAGCTCTCTCCGAGCTAACCTTTCCTGTCACTGCCTTTATAGTGCATATTGCTCCAATAAGCACCGAGCACGACTTCCATACTATCTATACAAAGGGACATTTAGCCACCCAACCCCTGGCATCTATTTGGTATTTCATGGGTTAGAGGCAGCTGCTTGGCCTTTTCCAGTATTTGTGTTCTGCTTTTATTTGTGATATGATTTCATATAATGTGGTGGTATCAGTGTGAAGAGGACTGTTTCTTTATATGATCACGGAACGTATAAAATGCAATTGCTTTGTTTAAACAACTGCTTATACAGTACACAAATAAAGCCTAACATGTAGCAGTGCCGACAGGTGCAGTATACTCAATCCCATAGAGACTCCAAGCAAGAGGATATTTGGTTCGGTTGAAATAACGTTACATACACAATACAAGATCTAACCATTCACTGCAAATAGGTAGGGAGCTTGATTTGAAAAATAACCTATCGGTTTTTTTGCATTTAAAAAAACAAGTACATCAACTATTTTCATATATCTGGCCACTTTATTAGGTACATCTCTTTGTTAATTCTAATATCTAATCAGCCAATCGTGTGGCAGCAACTCAGTGCATAAAAGCATGCGGGCATGGCCAAGAGGTTCAGTTGCTGTTAAAATCAAACACCAGAATGTGGAAGAAATGTGAGCTAAGTGACCGTAGAATGATTGTTGGTGCCGGATGGGATGGTTTGAGTATCTTACAAACGGCTGATCTCCTGGGATTTACGGAGAATGGTGAACATAATTACAAACATCCACTGAGCAACAGTCCTATGGGCACCTGGTTACTGAGCGAAGTCAATTGAGAATGGACAGACTGACAGTAAGTCAAATAACCATGTGTAACAACACTAGTATGCAGAAGAGCATCTCTGAAAGCACAGCATGTTGAACCTTGAAGTGGATGGACTACAGCAGCAGCAGCAGACCACACCGGGTTCTACTCGTGTCAACTAAGAACAGAAAACTCAGGCTACAGTGGGCACAGGCTCTCCAAAACTGGACGGTTGAAGTATGCAAAAAAATGTCACCTGGTCTGGCAAATCTTGATTTGTTGATTCAGATGGTGGAATTGGATGTAAACAAGATGAATCCATGGATCCCTCTTGCCTTGTGTCTACGGGGCAGACTGGTGGCGGTGGCAGTGTAATGGTGTGGGTAATGTTTTCCTGGCACACATTAGGCCCCTTAATACCAATTAAATGTTGTTTAAATGCCACAGCCTGCCTGAGTATTGTTGCTGCCCATGTGCATCATTCTTTCTACCCATTTTCTAATGGCTACTTCTAGCAGGATAATGCACCACGTCATCTCATATGGTTCCACAAACATGGCAATGGGGGCACTTTACTACAACGGCCTCCACAGTCACCAGATCTCAGTCCAGTAGAGCACCTTTTGGGATGGAGCTGGGGATTCGAAGCATGAATGTGCAGCCAACAATTCTGCAGCAACTGTGTGATGTTATCATGTCACCAGGGACCAAAATCTCTAAGAAACGTTTCCAGCACCTTGATGCATACCTCAAAGAATTCAGGCTGTTCTGAAGGCAAGGGGGGGGGGGGTCTTACCCAGTGCTAGACATGACTACCTAATAATGTGTATGTATAATCGCTGAATAATATGCATGACATAACTGGAGTTTATACTAAATATGTCTTCATGCTCAGTGATGGAGCAGTTTCTTACAAGTGCTGTGGGAGAAATCTGAACATTGTGCTGATTGTTTGTAGTTCAGTGGTTGTAACCTCTGACTGAACAATGTAATTGGTTAGTGCCAAAATGTGGACATGGATTTCTGCACCTGGGAGAGGATTTACATAGACAAAAAAACGTTTATTGATGCGCAACAGTGCAAATCAAAATAATAAAATAAAGTACTGTCGTAAATATTTATAAAATAAAATAATGTCTGACAAACAGAAAATAAAATATTAATAGGGGGCAATTCAAATACCCGCTCCGTTTTGACCCTCTCACGCGACCGTTTTTAGCTTCCACTGGGTAAAAAATCGTGCAATTCAATTGTAAAACAGTTAAACCAGCAAACGCTCGTTAATCATTGGTGCTTTCAAATTTTTGGGGGAGTGAAGGGGAGGGTTTAACGCGGTCCTCTATAATAAAAAAAAATGCATTGGGATACATTTTATTGCATTACACAACATTTCTATTTTATAATATCTATATACAGTACTTTTTGTTACTATACTTTTTTATTTTACTTTTTTTTTACTATACAATCATCTATACCATGACAAAACACATTAGTACATACATATTAGTACATATAACATACATAAATATATTAATGAAATATATTAATTAGTGTGTTTATTATTTTTATGACATTTTTTTTACCTTTTTTTTTTATAAAAAAAAATCACCTTTTTCATGTTATATATTACTGATAAACATAATTTATCTTTTTTTTTTTACGTTATTACACAACTTCAAATAGTTTTCTTATGGTTTTTTATTATTTGCACGGCCATTAGAGGTGTGAAATAAAACTGGAGATTTGACAGTTTTCCGCGCCGCGTTAACAAAACAATTGAATAGCTTTTAACGCTTCTCCCTCCCTATAATTTAATGGATCTTCTACTTGTCCGCGATAGGACCGTTTGTGGTGCAAAAAAAACGCTGCGTTAAAAATGTAATTGAATATTGGGTAAAGTTAACCTGCTCTAAAATTTGTGAAAAACGCGTAAAATGACATAACGCGGTATAAAAAAAAAAACCTGCGGTCAATTAAATCCCCCCCCATAGTGTCTTGATTCAATCTGGATAAATCAGTGGTATAATAGCTTGACCAAAGGGATCTGTTTTGAATGGTCTTGCTAGGTTAGCTATGTAATGGATAAGAGATATAACCCACAGCACCTAAAAAGCAAAGCCCTTGGGCTGCGTAAAGATCTCAATCTGCTAATAGAGCATACTGTAAAAAAAGAAAAAATGCTCTTACTATCCGCACTAAATGCATGAAACTAATTGTTTATTCCAACCAATCATATAAATGGGCAATTAGTGAAATATATCACCACACTTTGCAATGTACCTGTTTGGTGGGAACCCTTAACCAGTCAAATGACGATGGCTTATTGGTTAGCACTTCTGCCTCACAGCATTGGGGTCATGAGTTCGATTCCCGACCATGGCCTTATCTGTGTGGAGTTTGTATGTTCTCCCCGTGTTTATGTGGGTTTCCTCCGGGTGCTCCGGTTTCCTCCCACACTCCAAAAACATACTGGTAGGTTAATTGGCTGCTATTAAATTTCCCTTAGTCTCTCTCGGTCTGTGTATGTTAGGGGATTAAGATTGTAAACTCTAATGGGGCAGGGACTGATGTGAGTGAGTTCTCTGTACAGCGCTGCGGAATTAGTGGTGCTATATAAATAAATGATGATGATGATGGGTTCAGAATTGTCCCCACCGTTCCCCATGTACCCAGCTGGTGAAAGCATTGCATTAATGTTAACATTGTATCTGTTTCGACATAAAGTATTTATC
Organism: Mixophyes fleayi; assembly: GCF_038048845.1. Classification (NCBI taxonomy): domain Eukaryota; kingdom Metazoa; phylum Chordata; class Amphibia; order Anura; family Limnodynastidae; genus Mixophyes; species Mixophyes fleayi. The sequence goes on from NC_134406.1 coordinate 7,042,142, forward strand.
AGAATGTATTTTTGTATTGATCTGGTCTCTACATTAGACAAGGTACTTATTACGTCTCGGAGGATATACTCAGCTCAAGTCATTTATTCACTCTTTAGTTACTGAACTAGACTTACCATTAGATCTGACAGCCTTGATTCTGGTGACCTTCGTACTGTGTTATTTAAACTTGCCTGGACAAGCTTGGCTATCTTACCCAAGGGGACCGTCACTGTGAGACATGTGAGTGATAGATGGGTTCACAGTATATTAATGACATTATTTACTACATGGCTGGGGGTCAACAGTGAGGTCCATTATTGTGCAATTCAATTAATGCCTTTAATGTAGGTCTTTGTGACCTTAGCTTCTAACCTTTATACTGCCAAAATCCCTGGCTGAAAACACATTTCACCTGTTATGTAATCCAGTTGCGGTATGGAGAAGAAAAAATATATATGAGACTTTTCACTTTAAATAATAATGTGTTAATTGTCACATTAGTGATACATTGTAAATATATTCTCAGAATAGAATCTTTCCTTCCTGGGGCAGGAACTGATGTGAGTTCTTTGTACAGCGCTGCGGAATTAGCGGCGCTATATAAATAGCTGATGATGAATAGTCTGTATATTTTTTAAATAATAAAACCTTCTTTTTTTCATGCGCAATCTTTATCAGATTATAGTTACTATGTTACTATTTTAATCTATGAATGAAATAAATCACCTCAGCACGCTGGGCCTGATTCATTAATTTACATAAATGCATATACAGTCAAATCCATAAATATTGGGACATCGACACAATTCTCATATTTTGAGCTCTATACACCACCACAATGGATTTAACAAGATGTGCTTTAACTGCAGACTTTCAGCTTTAATTTGAGGGTATTTACATTCAAACCAGGTGAACGGTCTAGGAATTACAACGGTTTCTATATGTGCCTCCCACTTTTTAAGGGACCCAAAGTAAGTTCACTGTAAGTTATCATTTATTCAGCACGGAGACTGCACCCCACTTCTGGGTAAGGATCCCCCTCGCTGTGCTGGGGTGACAAGTTTCAGAATTCCCTGGGTGTGTGCTAAGGATGAATCTTTCACTTGATGCGCAGGGCTGGCTTTGCAGAGATGAATTGTTCTGACAGCTCTGCAGAATTACAGTCATACAGCAATACTCTGAATACAAGCGCAAGGCTGTGGCATTGACTCACAAGCTATAAAGGAAGCTTTGTGGGGAAAAAATAATGTCATTTTTAAGCTTTACAATTTAAGAAGCCATGTTGGAACAGAAATGCCACAATGGAACATTTCATTGTGCAGCGTTGCATTCAGACTTTTCCGCGTTCATTCCATCCATGTTCGCTGTTTGTATATCTCCATTTCCTTCCATTCTACAGAGCCAAACAATGGTGTGCAAAAACTATTAACGTTTGGTAAGGCAGGATAACAGGTGACCCCCGCCTCCGTGCTAAGGGCAAAATTATTCATCATCGGTTTACTTCTAAGTAAATTCAGCCTTAGTGGAATTTATGTACAAATGGAGACTTGCGTACAATGTAGAATTCCCCTATTATTATCTTTTTTATGTTTTTGTATAAATGTAGGTACAGCGTGTCTTGAAGCAATTTTTCACAGTGGTTTCACTAATATTAGATTGTAGTATAACCTTAAAGGGGAACCTCAGCCAACAGTTAAAAAATAAATACTGTCTGAATTTTGAGAGTATCATACGCAATATAGCTCTGCGCCTGCCCAGTACCGGACCATACGCCAGTAAACGCGCTGTCTGCTCAGTCTTCGTACACAAAGGACACTTACTACGGCCTACGATTTCAGGGTGTGAACAGGACAGGGAAGGGGCGTTCGCCCCCAAAGTAAATGTACAGTAAGGACGTGCCAAACTCAAGCGCAAGCAGCCAAGTCCGAATCCAGCTCTGGCCATCTCAGTTACTTGTTTTTCTGCTTTATCTCTTGCTCCAGCTACAGGGCTGGTCTAAGTCCTGAGCACTAGTGATGACAGTCCCGTATGCATGCTATAACATGTGTTTGCAATCACGAGCAACTGTATAAATATATTTTATGTTCAGTAGACATTAAGAACATCCTAATAAATGTACTTCATGAGAAAAAGAACACTTTTTTTTTAATCTTTTACTGTTTTATCAATAGCGCATATATTATTAACAGGTGACATTAATTCTATATATTTTATATCTGTGCATCCTTTTGCAAATGTATATAATCCACAGAGGCATTGGATATATTCTACAACGTCCTGCGTAGTAGAGCAGAGCAGATCTACCCCCGAATTCACCAGCGCATGCATCTTTAGATCCACCCCTTGTTGAGTTCGGGAGTCGATTTAGGTGCGCTGTTAAACAAACGCACCTTACGCTCATATTGTGTGCCTTGTTGAATCAGTACCTATATGTTAAATTAATACCCCAATACTATGCTCTCGTTCTTTCCCTATCTTTGCATCTACAGTGTCGAAGTCAGCAAATTGGATAAAGTCATTTCAATTAAAGTCTAGCAAACTTGGTTGTCGCTATCTGAAAAGATGCGTATGGTACGCATCTACGTACAAGGGCACGCTACGGCGTGAAAGGGCGTACGCATCCACTACACGTGGCAGCAACAGTAATTGGTCTTTTACCATACATTCGCACAAACACGCATACTTATAAAATAGTACCCATTAATGTAGTTGCAACACATAGTCAGTTATGTCGAAATATAGTAGTATTTATATGTTATATCAGAGTTACATGCATATTAGTGAAATACACGGAAAAGGTTGAAGGAATCACATCATGAGTGGTATCATAATGAACCTTGTTACATATCCTACTGTTTGGTTCACTCTGCGAGGGAATCGCAGAGTGCATACACAAGTTATGAATGATAGGGAATTATGAACAACTTAAGACCAAGGAATCCTGGCGGGAAGAGCAGAGCATACCCCCTGCAGAGATGACCCCCTCCTTTGGATTCCTTAGGATGAACCAGCCAATGATTGACAGCCCCTTGGACATTCCTGAGACCTGGACCAATAGATGCAAGCTATACCATCTTCATTGTGTTACTGTATTTGATTGTGTATATAAGCAGCAGCTTGTGATCCAGAGTGCAGACATCTTGTCCCCAGACTTCAGGATTGAATGACTGCACTGGATCCAGAGCGCCTGCGATAAGTAACGGCTGTATTTACTATAACTTCGCTTGAGCATATTATTCTACTTATTACGAATAAATCTTTGTGCTTTGGAAACACAAATCGAGGTTCAACAATCGTTATTGGTTAGCGACAATACGCACATAACAACAGGAACATGGCTGGATTAGCAGCTATAGGGAGGGTTTCTGAGAATCCACATCTAGAGAGTCTCCAATATCTGCCACACAGGCTGCGTTGGTGCTTACGTATCAGTGGCGGTCATATTTAGCGTGGGGCCCATAAACACGACCAGACATTAACATGTCAGCATCTGTTTCTTCTGCTATCTGAGGTTAAAAGCTTTCCTCTATAAATATACATTTTTATTAAATCACTTCCCTTCCTAAATCACCTCCTGTTCTATGTGTGGGGATCAGCAGGGCACCGTTTGATATGGGACTGACCCAAAGTGTCTGAATTTTGGACTAAAGTTATGAGTTTTGTACTGCGAGTGGGAGTATCCCCTATCTCTAGTGGATCCAAGGACTTGCCTCTGTGGGCTGGATTAAAAGGGTAAAATGCACAAACTTACTAGACAGTTGTTGACTGTATAACTTCTCCTTTTGCGTTACCAGAACTTAGAGATGTAGATTGCTTTCCATGATGATGTATTATAATTATATATATTTCTCTAAATTTCTTCATTTGCATAAATGATGAATATTCATAGACATTATCTGGGTTCCAATCAAATAAAGAGAAAGTACCTCTAATCTGTAGTGTGCCGTACAACATGATTCTAGTCCAAGTGCTGCTCCCTTGCTGCATGAATGAAACGTGTTGCTGTACATGCATTCATTAGTGTATCCCCAGTTACTGCAGTCAGGGTATGATCCTATTATTACTGTGTACAAGGTGAAATAGGTCACGTTAGGTGGTATGTTATAGTCTAAATGAACATGGCAGAAGGAAGCAGGTGAGAGAGGAAGTAAAGACCAATTAGGAAACATGTCTATTATGCACACAGTATATATATATATATATTGTAGCTATATAACCAATTTAAAACAGTATCATATGCACATACTTTTGGAATGATAGAATGCTTTACCCCATACTTGCCAATGATTTGGGAAGAAGATCCCTTTTTCACTGCAGCCACCCATCCATGGCATGTGGCTCGCCAGTGTCTGTGATGTAAGAAAAGAAAATGTGGAAGAAAATGCCAGAGAGGTATAAGAATTCGTACTTCTTTGCTTCTTAATGTCTGATTCATCTTTGAACAGTCCATTTGTATCCCGTATCTTGTGTAAAGTCATGTGCACCAGAAGTTGAACGTGCATGCAATTCATGTTCACACGCAAATGACACTTCTGATTGATTACAACTTGAAAGGCGGAACGAGCGTGGGAAGGGGCGGACGTAGGTAGGCAATGTATTGTAAGGACGTGCCTAGGTCAAGCGCAGACATATGCAGCCGATCCAAGCTCTGGGCATCTCTTAGGTACGTGTTTTTTTAGTCGTATCACTTGCACCAGCTACAGGGCAGGTTTAAGTGCTCACTGATAGTGAGGACTACATGTATGTATGCCAGAACATGTGTTTTCAAGTAAGCAAAACTATAAAAAAGCATTTTATGTACAGTAGGCATTAAGAACATTAATAAGTATAGTACTAAGAGGTGTTAATGTATTTAATATGCTTTTTTTTTTGCACTTTTTCTTATAGGACTTTATATTGCACATATGCATGCACGTGGCCTGCTGTCTGTTCTGTCTGTCTGCATACGGCAAGTAAGGTTTAGGCAGAGCGTACTTACACCCAGTAATGGAAGCATTTCTTGAGATTTTCCTGCTCTTGAATATGGACGTATGTGCATTATCTATGTTAAAGCCTCTTGTAGCAAAATGCGAAGCATCTGATAATCTCGTTGACCTTTTACATGTATGTTTGTAAATATTATTGCTAGTTCTTTCGTATAAAATAACTTGTAATTCAGGTTAAGTGTTCCTTTAATTAAAGTAAAGAATGTTACTCCCTACACTTGTATGTATCATCTATCTTTGACTAAATAAGTGTCATTGCCCCTGAGAGCACCTTTTTACATTAGCCCTCACAATATAACAGTGTAAGCACAATCCTTTGACGCACGTACCGCGCTTAATCTAGAACAGGAAGCACAGCCGTCAACAAGGCATTAAATGTATTTTTGTAGTTCGTGCTTTGTTCTTTGCGTTTTCAAGACATCACAGAGCAATCGTAGCGCACCGCAGGGGGCATGTTAAATAGGGAATGAAAACACCATTAATACAGCTTGTTGGATAGTTTTGTTTGCTGGGTTGAATAATATGACAAATCTATTATGCAACGTAAAAGAGACACTTTGTAGTGTTGTGCGCACCCCACAGTCACTCAGCTCTCTCTCTATGACTAGACCACACAGAGGCATATCAGACGGGCCACACACAATTGCTTCTGTACAGGGAAGATAATTACAGGCTCAGACTACTCCATAAAAGAGCTTCACTGATATCCTACGAGTGTTTGGAGGATCTCAAAGAACAACGATTACCGTCTTTACCTGTGGTGTGATTTTTCATTCATCTCTAATAATAATGATAGTCTTGTAAATAAATGTCAAGAAATGTATAGATAATAACAATTATTTTACATCTGCTAGATGTCTAGGTACATCTCTTCCTCCAAATCATGTGTGCAACAAATCATCTCAGGGAGATTTTAGAGGATCTAGTAATGGGATATAAGATTGAGGAACATTTTACCAGTACAATTTAAGCTTGGTACACACTACATAACACTTCTCCCGATGCGATATCGATAATGACTTTACTAACTACAGAAAGTCCCGATCAGCATGTCAATTCATGTGTACACACTATTCATGTTTTACATGATTTACCATCAGATCTGTGCTCTTCATCTGTCATAACTATCGGCTGAAAAGATCTTTACTCTACATACTCCATAGAGATCTGGTCGTGAGTGCATACACACTGTAGAGTTGGAACAATATAATTCCAGTATTGAACGAGCTTTTTGGTCCATTTGCAAAATCAAATCAAGCAATACGATGTGCTTTGGAACGATAATCCTTCATCGTTGGAGCGCACTCACTAATGCAAATGTTTGTTGTGGGATCGGATCGATTCTTGGGTGAGAAACCTGTAGTTTGTACCCAGCCTTACTGTTTATATTATAATTTGATGCTGAATTTCCAAGGACAGTTCCAAGATTTACAGATTTGTCCATGAGCCACTCTACATGGAAAGGTCCCTTCTTTTCAGTGCAAGATGTTATTATCAGTATTGGTTCTTATCCTCTGGGATGTATAGATTAATATTTGTTGAAGTGAATTATAACCCTGAAAGCTTACATCTATAACTGAGATTAGTAAGCATGTAATAATAGTTCTAGTGCATTAACCCCAAACTCCATCTAGATGCTCAGCAGCAGCCTCTCCCTAGACATTATTTTACAATGTCAACAACTCTGAAGGTACCTTTCATTACTTCAGGTTATTGCAGATGAGAAATAGGATGAATGGGAGCAGATGGCTGAGTCCCAAGTGAAATGGGTCATTTTGGAAATTCCATGCAACCAAAGTTTATAGAAAAGCCTCTTGTAGCAACAGAATTTTGATATTTCAGGTGTTCCCTAACTGTCTGCAAGTTATTTTTACCCAGGATCTTCCATAAGTGGCTGACTTCATGGTGTTTCCTTCAATACTCCTAAATTGTAGCTCATCCTAAAATTATTTTTGCGTCCACTATGCTCATTCCTCCATTGTTTAGGAGAACTCACCCTACCAGCACTCCAATGGGTCTTGTCCAAGCATTGACTATCTGGAGAAGTTTAAATTCAAACAGCGACCGTTCTACCAATTCAACATTCAGTACCTATAATACAAACTATGTTTCTTGTAATTGTGGGTTGTGGGGGGAGGGGGGGGGTGATATTGGGTAAAAATGACATTATAGCTGGAGTTACCCTTCACAGAGATCTACCAGCACCATCGTTTTTTGTAAACCCTCAGAGCTTCAGAGTTAAGAGCAAATGCAATTATTTTCTGCATGCAAATAAGATACTGGTTGCTTTTGCATGTAGCTCCTGAGGGGGGAGGCTGCAGTAGGACGTTGCTTGGCTCTTCTGCTGGAGTTTTGCAGCATGTAATAACAGCTGCATGATAACTGCTGACTGTTTATCGTGCTTTCATTATAACATACATATTATTGGCAAAAGATGGACATCTTGCTGCTGTTGTGTAATAATGTTACTCCAGCAGGGATTCTCACTGAAGCCCTGCACAATGGCAGACTTAAATTTAACGTTCAACAACAGCTAGAGAACCCTGCTTTACAGGAGAGAAGTGTGTTCTACAAATACATACAAGGGCAAAGACTGAATATTATGTTCTTAGGGTAGGCAAGGCAATTAGGTCTCACAGGGCCTGCCAGTATCAATGTATGGAATGGGTCATTAATGCTGTTTCCAATGAGAGTCAGCATTACGGGTTTGTATCACTAGCAACACCCTAGAACAATGAACGCATGAAGTGTTAATCGGCAATAACATTTTTCTTCCACTTTCAAAAATCCTTGAACTGGTAATGTTTCTCGTCTGCTCGCTCTGACTTGCAAGTGAGGAACACAATAAATTAATGTCAATCCGTTCCCTCGTAGAGACCTTTATTCCTTAAACTCTTACACAGTAAATAATGCCGTTTTGTTAAAATATTTTTATTGTCGCGCACAAAGGCAGCTACTTCTCAGAAATGCCGGCTCATCGATCCATTGTAGCAGCGAATGTCTCTGACATCTCCCTTCCTGTAATGAATACATCTTTAGCATTATCATATGCTTTTCTGCTAGGAAGAGCTATGATTAATATGCCCTGTCTCTTCTAAATAAACATAACGCAGGCCCAATAATACCAGGCCTGTGTCATTATAAGGAGAATCGCAGCCCTGTGTACAGAAGTTTAATGGGCTTTATAAGACAACAAGATGGATGTTCTCCTGCTTGCTGGAACGTTATTTCAAAACTTTACAAGCGGGCATGAAATCACACAAATTATGCGTACGTAGATATTGTATGCAGTCTTTCACATTGTAATTATCAGCTGTTGTGCATACATTAATGTAGCTTTTATTTTATAAAACACATTAAGTTCCTAAAACTACATGAAAATAAAATTATTTGTTTGAAGTAAAGTACATTCATATGAAATAGAAAGTTCACCTTCGTTAAAATTTGTGTTTCAACATATCAGGACACAATCAGCAATCATCTAGGGCCTGATTCATTAAGGATCTTAAATTAAGAGGTATCTTATTTCAGTCTCCTGGACAAAACCATGTTACCATGCAAGGGGTGCAAATTAGTATTCTGTTTTGCACATAAGTTGAATACTGACTGTTTTTTCATGTAGCACACAAATACTTGATAGCTTATTTGTACACTGAAATTTAAAGTTGATATTTGTGTGCTACATGAAAAAACAGTCAGTATTTAACTTATGTGCAAAACAGAAAACTAATTTGCACCCCTTGCATTGTAACATGGTTTTGTCCAGGAGACTGAAATAAGATACCTCTTCATTTAAGATCCTTAATGAATCAGGCCCCAAGTCTTCACCAAATCCTACAATGTGATAAATCTAATCTCGTGACAAATAACACACAGAAAATTTTACTATCATTGTTTATTGAAGAAAATAAGCCAATGTAAAAAGTAAAACGTGGGTGGCGTGTACCCTTTTTAGGGGGTATAGCTTGGACGTCTGCGCTTGGTCTGTGTGCTTTGTTGATTGCTGCTGCCGTTACTGGTACTCCGGGCGTTCCGATTCCCAGGGATGTGGTTCTCGATTTCGTCGTGTTAGCCATGGCGCAGCCTTGGGTGTCTGTAGTGGAGAGATAAAAAGAGAAGGGGGGGTGGAGGGGGAATAGGTAGGGAGGGTAGATAGTGCAATATAGCGGTACAGACAATATACTTGGATGCACCTCCAGCATCCAAGTATATTGTCTGTGCAAAAGCTATTTAGGAATACAAAGAAATATCTTTAGAAATGCTGTGCTGACATTGGCTGTCTATAAACATACAGCAGCCAAATGTAATTTATTTTATCTGCATTTATAATACTAATGATAACATAGATCTTCACCTCCTATGAGAGAATTTAAACATACATTCACATTTGAGCTTGTACTATTATGCAGTATTTTATGTTAGTGGGCTTGTAAGACTCATCATTATATACCAAACTCAATGTACATCTGTGATCTTATGCGATAACATGTTTAACATAAAATAGGTGTGTTTTATAGTAAGATTTACTAAATATCCGTATATTGTACAATATTGACCTATTATTCTATTTATCACCTATAGCCAAAACTTAAATATATGTTTACCTAAAATCCTGTAAAAATCAATTATGAAGTAAATATAAGTCAGTTACGTCTGTCTGTTCCTGTTATCCCTAGTTATTCTTCTATGTTCCTGTTATCCCTAGTTGTTCCTCTATGTTCCTGTTATCCCTAGTTACCCTTGTCTCGTTCTGTTATTCCTAGTTAGTCCTAGTTACTCCTCTATGTTTCTATTATCCCTTGTGACCCTTTTCTTTTTGAGTTATTTCTGTATGTTCCTGTTATCCATAATTACCCTTGTCTCTTACTGTTATTCCTAGTTACCCTTGTCTCTTACTATTATTCCTAGTTATTCATGTATGTTCCTGTTATCCCTAGTTACCATTGTCTGTTCCTGTTATTCCTGAATGTTCCTGTTATCCCTTGTTACCCTTGTCTCTTCTTGTTCATCCTTGCTACCCTTGTCTTTTCCTGTTATTCCTAGTTTTTCCTGTATGTTCCTGTTATCCCTAGTTACCCTTATCTGTTCCTGTTATCTCTAGTTACCGCTGTCTGTTCCTGTTATCACTAGTTACCCTTGTTTGTTCCTGTTATCCCTAGTTACCCCTTGTCTGTTCCTGTTATCCCTAGTTACCCCTTGTCTGTTCCTGTTATTTCTAGTTACCCTTGTCTGTTCCTGTTATCCCTAGTTACCCTTGTCTGTTCCTGTTATCCCTAGTTACCGCTGTCTGTTCCTGTTATCCCTATTTACCCCTGTCTAAGGAAGCTGATCTCTGTGCACCTATTAGACATATCAATAATAAACTGTTCTCAGTATGAGTAGTGAGATTTGATCCATAGACTTTCATCAAATGAAAATGATTTTATACACCGTTCATAACTAACTTTTCATGGTAGCAACATTGTAATATTAAATATATGGTTCCATCTGGTGTCAGACACTTTGCACATAATATACTGACCCATCTGGATTGACATCATATATAAAATACATAGAGCCATCTGTTGTTATTTTTTGTTTTATATGTATATAAAATATAATGCCCCATCTGGTATTAACATTTTTATCTATCTTTTCACTAGCAGAAATGAGTCCAACTTTGCCAAATCCAATAAATTATCTGATAAAAATCTACTGTGGATACGGATAGGCAAAACATGTATTATCTAGAACACACCAACAAGATGGACTGTCATGGTTATTGTAATTAAATATATAGCACTTCATAATGATTAAAGTGCAATTATAGTTGGTGCAATAAGAGTATAATTTTAAGTGTGTTTCTCCACATGAAAGGAACAGCTATTTTGCCTGAATACATTTGTATTGTGTCCCCTGGAGAGGGATAATTCTTATAACCACAATATATATAAAGAATTTACCTCTCAATATTTACAGTAGATAAAATTAAAGCATCCCGACTCTCCCAGAATGTCCTTGGGATTCTCGAAAATAGTGGATGATCTTCCAGACTCCCGAGAGGATCTAACAATCTCCCTGAAGAAGGGAAGGAGAAGTGATGGGTGGAACCACCAAGGAGGAAACACAGAGGAGAAGAAAAAGTAACGACTTCATATGTGTAATGTAGAGTGGGAGCCATTTTCTTGTAGCACATCCTGGTTTGCTACAAGAAAATGGCTGCATCTCTCCAGCACACAGATGTAGCCATTAGCCCTACTCAGTGTGAGAGAGAGAGAGAGACATGGGGGAGAGGTGAGGTGGGGTAGATGGGCAAAGAAATAGAGCGAAGGGAGATGGGGAAGAGAGAGAGTCGGGGGTTAGAGGAGAGGAAAGGGGTTAAGAAAAAGGGGGAGAGCAAGAAAACTGGGGGACAGTGAAGGTGTAGGGGGTAAGAATGTGGGGAAAGTTAGTGAGAAGTGTTGGTAGAGGGTAGGTTTGAGAGGGGCCTGTGTCCCTGGGCGGCAGTAGTTACACCCACAGGAGAACTCAACATGGCGTTGGGGCAGAACAGGAAGCGCTCCCATCTGGCGGGCGATGCCTAGGATTTACTTGCACAACCTCCCTGAAAATATTTTTGAAAAGCAGTCAAGTATAATATAAAGATAAAACAAAAACGAAACTAAGAATCTAGTCGCTTTACATGGAAATTTGCAAATTTCTTTATTTAAAAAAAATAGATATTCTGGTAACATTTCCAGTGGATTTAAATTGCTCCGCTATTTCCATTCTACCAATTTCTATGGAAAATTGTTAATTGTGGCCAGAGACAAAACACAAAATCGCTGGGTGCCTTAGATCTTTTTTTTGTGTGTGTGTGTGTGTGTGGGGAGGGGGGTGGGGCTCAGCGATATGTATCCATTCCCTCCACAAGGCCCTGTTCTGTTTTTTTGAACACCCTTGTAGCCAGAACATACATAGTGAATTCCCATTTGGGCCTTCGGGTTATGGAACTTGGTTTATGGTTAAAGTTGCTACCCACAGCAATGGTGCCACTTTTCCGGGACAATTTTCATTGTAATAAATCTGTACAAAGAATCGAGTTTCTTTTCATGGTATAACTTATATATAACTTGTAGAATAAGTTGTAGCCATGTTCGGTTAATTATGTTAAATCAAACCTTACTTATTCAATTTTCCCTTAAATCAAATGTGTGTACGTTTTCAAGTTCTATAAAACATTTAAATAATTTTTAACACATCTTTTTAATCACGGTGTTGGCAAATTACTGAATTAATTACTTTGACAGACACATTACAATGGTAAAGGTGATTTCTATTTAACAATGTAGTGTATTTCTATAATCCCCAAAGTTCTAGAACGCTCCAGTTAGTAGGTCATACCAGGAACCTGTCAAACAACACAGGCTCAGAACATCACGCAACACATTAATAAAAAAAAGAACTCATCTTAAACATGCCGGCACGGCTGAGCGGTCATATTGATTTATTATCAGTGACAATCGAAGGCATTATAAAAACAGTTCATTTATAAGTCAAGAGGGTGCAAAATGACAATGACCCGCAGGTCCCATATGAAGGTTTCTCATCTGCATGCATGGAGAGGAAATCTCAGTATTGTTAGTGGTTGGATGATCTGGATACATCGATTGCGGTGGCCTTGAGTTTAGTTGATTCGATGTTCTCAGACTTGAATGCTTCACTGACTTCTCCTTCAGATTGAATATTAAAGCAGTAATATAGCAGGATTAAGGAGAAATCCTAATTGCCAATGGCGGTATTGATCTACTCCCCATTGTCAATAACAAAGTAACTGTTCATCAAGAGGAGACGCTGTGATATATCTCATCGGGGCTGTTCCCCTTCAGCAGAAGTACATTCATTTTTTTATGGTTTTGGTTTTACAAACAAATTGTGATAGTATTAGAACTGTTTATCTAAGATTGACACCAGATGTTATTAGGGTTTGTTGCATGGGGCTCCAAGGGGAAGGGGAAAATAAATTTTGGCCGTGGTGGTGGAGGAACGAGAAAAGGATGGAAAAGCCCCTGGAGGTTAGAACTGACCTATAGTTAGTTATGTTTTAAGGCTCAATTTTTTTTCCCCATATAATCATACTCCTGATGCTCCCCATATTAACGGACTCAATGCTATCTGTTACCCAAAAAGACATGACTTTTATGAACGGGTATCAGTCACATGGGTGTTCTGATTTAATTCCTGTTGCAACAAAGCCATAGAAAGTAATATGTCCTGTTTCTGACGTTCCGAGCACTAAAGAAATGGGCTTTAGAATCTGGGTTTCCTCCTCCCCTTGTGTTTGGGCAGAAGAAAAGAAAAAAACTAGTTACGCTGAGGCAAAGCGTGAAGTTGCGACCCCCAAACCTCATCCTGCATCACCATGTAGTAACACTCAGGATTATGCCAGTAGTAGCTGTTCTCCGATGCCTTCCTAGTAATATGCAAACAGCAATGCCCAGGATTATGCCAGCAGTAGCTGTTCTTCGATAGTAGCTGTCTAGTACTATGTAAGCAGCAATGCCCAGGATTATGTCAGCAGTAGCTGTTCTTCGATAGTAGCTGTCTAGTACTATGTAAGCAGCAATGCCCAGGATTATGTCAGCAGTAGCTGTTCTCTGATAGTAGCTGTCTAGTACTATGTAAGCAGCAATGCCCAGGATTATGTCAGCAGCAGCTGTTCTTCGATAGTAGCTGCCTAGTACTATGTAAGCAGCAATGCCCAGGATTATGTCAGCAGTAGCTGTTCTCTGATAGTAGCTGTCTAGTACTATGTAAGCAGCAGTGCCCAGGATTATGTCAGCAGTAGCTGTTCTCTGATAGTAGCTGTCTAGTACTATGTAAGCAGCAATGCCCAGGATTATGTCAGCAGTAGCTGTTCTTCGATAGTAGCTGCCTAGTACTATGTAAGGAGCAATGTTCAGTATTATGCCAGCAATACATACATAGTAAGTGATGAGCATCCTCACACAAGGTCCAGAAACGGGTGTAGATTTTTTTTTTTAACAAAAAAAATCTATGCGCTCATTGGCTTGTACATAACCCTAAATATGTGTGATGTAGTTCTAAGCTGTTATATCATATTTAATCACGATTATGTGCACTATTTGTCACTATTACAACCTTTTGTGTATATAAATAAAAATTGAACTATATGTGTAAAAGAGTTCAATAATTTTATTAACACATTTGCATGTACAAATGACTTGGGATTAAAACTCAAAAGTTCCAATAAAGGAGGTAATAAGACCTAATACAAAACCATTAAGTACAAAATGAACACATATACATATACAGTAGAGTTCGGATTAAAACCTCAATATATCAATGAAGGAGGTGATAAACCTGATGCATAAACCATGTAGTACAGGAAACATGTATCAAACATATGACATACGTCAGCCACCCAGTCCTTGTGCCGTTGATCATCCAAAAGTACTGCTCCCTGTGATTAGTACACCCCCTGAGGTCAAATAGCATGTATGATAATCATCAGTAGAAATACTTATGCTCATATAATCGGTGACATAAATATATGGAAAGGAGTGCAGAATCCAAACAAAAAAGTCCAGTGCGTGGTAAGTCTATGCGTGGTATGCAGATAACAAATCATAGATCCAATGAGCCATACAGGGCTTGATTCAAAAAAGCCTGTTTCCTGTACTCCATGGTTTATGCATCAGGTTTATCATCTCCTTCACTGATATATTGAGGTTATAATCCGAACTCTACTGTATATGTATATGTGTTTTTGTACTTAATGGTTTTGTATTAGGTCTTATCACCTCCTTTATTGAAACTTTTGAGTTTTAATCCCAAGTCATTTGTACATGCAAATGTGCTAATAAAATTGTTGAACTCTTTTACACATATAGTTCAATTCTTTTATTTATATACACAAAAGGTTGTAATAGTGACAAAAAGTGCACATAATCGTGATTAAATATGATATAACAGCTTAGAACTACATCACACGTATTTAGGGTTATGTACAAGCCAATGAGCGCATAGATTTTGTTGTCTAGGGAGGGATCCCTAGTTCTATTGCAGCTCTTGCAATCCATTGGAAGTTGAGCGCAAACGTCCCCCTTTTTTTTTCGAAGATAGATTTATGCAACATTGGAACCATCACTGTCTCCTGCTTTATGCACCGTTCCCTCCTTTGCTCCCACTGCCTAGGAAAGCCCTTATTATATGTAAATATCTCAGCTAAGCTGCATGGTCTGCTGGACCCTCTCAGGCGGCTTCCTCATACATGACACCCCCTGCCTGCAGCTATTATCATACACACTATATTCCAGGTGGTCTCCTGGGCAGCAGGTCACAACATTTTCCGTTAATATATCCATAGTGCACATGCCACTATATGAAAACTCCAATCCCTCCCGGCAACACTTTCCCTATAACAATTTTATTGACAATGGGGGGTTTTTACCTTCTTGTTAAAGAAAAATTTGATGAAAATAAAGTTTGAGTTACATGAGAGAGCATTGCAAGAGACAGGAAGATAAAGTGTTCCTGGCAAACTCTCCTTCATTTTACAGTTCAAACCAGACATGTTTTGTCCCGCTTATGGCTGCCAGAAATGAAGGAGAAGGGCAACAGATAAATCAGCGCAAATGTTTTCATTGGCAAAGTGGGGTGTGAAGATATTGGCCCCGTACATATCAACCTTTCATTTAGATTAATTACTTGCCATTTAGAAATTATTGGGAGTCATTTCAATACATGAGGACGTTAGTTATTATGTATCAAGACTGAAACACAGTGTTCCAAACAGAACTTAGCATCGCATTAAAGAGACATTTAGATCTGCAAATAGGATGCAGCAAAGTGTAAGACCACAGAGCTCACTGTCCTCATTCACTACAAGGGAGATCATTTATCCACAGACCTTCCAGTATTGTGCTCAGACTTTCGAAGCAGAGACTTTGGCAGCCGAGCACAAGACGTTTCAAGGTCCACCTATCCCTTTCCAGGGTAAATGAATCTGCTGTTGCTAAAGTAAAGTCATTATTAATAAATTGAAGAGTAAACTTAGTCCAGTTAGTCGAAATGAGCAAATTTTTTTTAGTTTCATGTCAATTTGGTCTTATAATGAAGGGCTGCGTCAAATCTTTAATTTAGTGTAGGCCTAGTGAGCTACGTGCCTGTAGACTACAGATATTATCTTAGCGCTGACACATTTGAAGTCTGAAATCTGGGACAGTGGGATTGGATAGCCAAACTCACCCTCATCACATTCCTGTCATTGTTATACTTTCCTACGGTCTCTGGTGTTACGTGTTTTGAAGAGCAAATCGGGCCAAACCCACCCACGTCATGCCATTTCCGACAAAGACACATCCTTTCCCAGTATAATACACCCCGTTTGGCCTCAGAATATTGAGACTGTACCATGAAAATCAGGACTGTTGGAAGGTATACAGGTTGTATCCATTACATTTACTAGGCCCAAGCAAATATATTTATCGATGCAACATGCTTACAATATACCGCACTTCATGGATCCCTGTGACTTCATCCTGTTCAGTTTGGTTCCTCTGGGTGACCCTCTCTGACTTCAAATGTAACTCTGTATAACACTAGCTGGTACATCTCTGCAGTAGGCAGATTAGTGATGATGTCACAGAGGAGAGACAAACTGGAGTTAATTTATAAGGTGCTACAGCGCTCTACCCCAATAGTGTTGGGTTTGTTGGAATTCAGCAGAGGAACTTTGCATCACGGGGGCCTGTTTTGGTAAGAACCCAGCGATGAAGTCTCCCAGGGCCACCCTCTGCTCTCAAAAAAGAGGACAAGGGCCCAGTAAGAGCTTAATAGTGGCAATAAAACAGTTATTTTTATTTTTCTACATTATTCACAAGACTACAGCTTCCTCCCCTATAATACAAAGTGTCCATCTCTCACAGGAGTTTACATGGTAACCGCGATGGAAAGCATAAGCACAATGTGCATTATAAATATATATAAATACCCATAGACTGGTAATGTCATTTGGCCATCTGCCGTACACAGCACATACTAATTGATAAGATTAGAAATAAATCTCTGGGGGAGTTAATGTTGACCCACAGGTTACCGCATGTTTTCCGTATGATTGCAGTAATTTGTTGAGTTATTTTTACATTTCTTGGCATTTCCGTAGACACATAGGTTAGGAAGCGAAATCTATAACACGGCATAATACTATACATCTTAGGAGAATGGATCTACAACATCTGGCTTCCTCGTACACAACGTCACTGACACTTGTGCAGAACGTGCTGGGACATTGAAAGATGCCCTTGGAAAATATCCCCCTCATTTTGTGGGGCCTAACTGGAAATGCACGTGCTGGAGAAAGTGAAAATGTTTAAAATCCAGCCCACCCCCACATTAAGACCACTTAGGTCTGAAATGAATCGTGAGAATGAGGGAACATTGGGACATGTGCTGCTGTGTATTTGAAAGGTTTTTGGGGTATTTTTCCATTGGTCGCAATAGGCCTAGAAATGCGATTTTCCATATAAAGTGCGCTTGCAAAGAGCAACAGACTATAGTATTGGTCACCACCTTGTTTCTAAATAATCTGCTCTTGCAAAACAAATCGTGGGTGCGTATCTAAGCGCCATCTACTCCACCATCTTGGCCGCAACATTCAGACATTTTCCCATAAAATTGGGGCATATATAGGTTTTTTATATCTTAAAATGAAACTTTAGAAATCCTTTTTCTCTAACTGCACACAGCCTGGTGACATGATCATGTTATGTTTGTATTGTCTAAGCTTGGATCTCTTTCTGAGCGGACCCAAAACTCTGGAACACAATATTGTTTGGAGGGAAATGTTCCTGACTTCTGTAGAAAACGGTTTCCCAGCGTTTTATAGTAGACTTTTTTGAGAATTGGTGGATACAATTCAGATTAGATCAAGTATTATTGTTATGTGAGGTAATATAATGGAAATATGAGGTTGATATTTATATTTTATGAATTTCATTAACCTTTGGAAAAGGACTTATGGTGGAATATTACTTTTTTATGGAAAAGTTGTCACATCTCATATGGGCAGATCTAAGGTTTTGTTGTAATATATTATGTAATGTCATTGTTGTTTCCCGGCTACAGCAGCCTGTATAACTGCAAGAATACATCCTGATGTTTGCTACTATCAGCGTCAACACTAAGGGGGGAGTAATAGTATCATTGCTGTCTAGAATTCGGTACCTATAAGGTCATGACGCCTAAAAGTTTATAACCCCTTTAAATAATATTCCCACTAGATGATAGTGTGATTTGGGATTTATTGCTATTTACTTTTCTGTTGTCTTCTTGTGGGGAAAAAAACCATAAATTTGTTTCTAACCTGCCTACTATTAAGCCTTAGATTTCAGCTGGCTCGGATCAGTTCATATTGAAAAGACAGCAGTCTGTGGTCTCAAACCTTCATCTCTCCCGTACAATACGGCTCCAGCAGTAGAACTACAAACCAGCAGAAATAATAACAATTGTGCACATTGTCAAAGTCGAATAATTGTATGAAGTCATTTTAAATGATTAAATATTGGTTGTTATAGAATCCTGTGCGATTGTGATTTGAACGCACTGGTGTACGAATGTTAAATATGCTCTCACATAGGAAAACACAGCAAATACACTTATATGCACACGTATATTTGTACATAGTTCACTTTTAATAAAGTTCCAACTCTCATCATTTTATTAGTGAGACTTAGGGGCATATTTAATAAAGCACGATAGTGCTTTTAACGGGTCATTAAGGTCCCACAGTGTCCTCCGCAAATTTATTAAGGTGGCATTGCAGCAGATATCATGGATATCTGCTGCTTTGCATTCCTCTTCATTTTTGGGAGCAGTCACTATTCAACAGAATGGTGACTGCTCCTGGCCGCAATCTAACAAGTCGGGAACTTGTCATGTTAATGTACCAGCTGAAGCTGGCGTACATCATCCTAATTGAGGAAATCTAATGCTGTCAGCTCTGCTCCGGAGAGCAGAGCTGGACAGCGCATGTGTGGAGGGATCACATGATCCCTCCCTGTCACTCAGCGCGCTCTCTCTGCAACTATCGTTGCAGAGACAGAGAGGGGATCTGTGTGCGCATGTCCAGTTCTTGGAACTGGACATGCGCAATTGAAGAGTGAAGAGAAGACAGCGCTTCCGAAGAGGGGGGTAAGTATGATTTTTTCTCTGAAACAGCAGTTTTTCGGAACTGCTGTTTCTGTGCAGGGCTGTACATAAATGTGAGAAGTAGTTCAATCCTTATCATTGCGATAAGGATTGAAAACTACTTTTCACTTTATGTGAATATTGATAAATGTGCCCCTTAAAGGTTATTTATACAAATATCAATTTACATTAGAGGTATTTTATTTATGGTTCAAGTACTAAGAAATGTATGGTGTTTGGTCTTATATTAATCCTCATTTCACCAGCACAAATCTGGTATCAGCGGCTAAGCGATCACACACCAAAATCGCTAGTTATGATTATTATAAGATTGATACTCTATAATACACTATGTAGCACATGTTAATAGGTTGGTTTAAACTGGATTTAGGTAGTTAGACAATTACACAGCTATTGGAGTGACTTGCTCCCACCTTTGGAAGAAGAATCGTTTGAAATAACCTATGACCTGCATTGTACTGGACTAACATAAACCCTGAACCAATGAAGAAAGACCTTAGTTTATCTTTATGTACATTCTGACATCATCACTGTTTTTTTTGTTAACTCAAACTGTATAAAAAGCCACTGGACAGTATCACTCGGCCTCTTTGCAAACACAGACTTCAGGATTGATGGCTGATTACTGGATCCAGTGTGCTGCGTAATGTATTGAAACCACATTAATCGCATTGAACAATCTTTATTGGTGACGATAGAAACGGACATAACAACATTATCTTGCTATCAGTCGTGTAACACACACTCATATACATATATATTTATGTAATTAAATAAAAAAAAAAGCCTATGATGAAGTAGCTCAAGTACTGAACCAGATCCAAAAATTAGTGAATGGTCAAGTACCGCATAATAAAATATTGGGAGCTTATCTGAAACAAAGGTGAATCTTCCAAATTCCGTTTTAGAATCTTTGGCCACAGCGGCACATTTCTATGGGAATTGATATATATCTACTATATAAATGCCTAGTGGCGTTTGTGGAAAAAAAACTAAGCTGCAGCGCCACCTGCTGGGCAGAGTTATACACTGACCTATATATTTCTTGAAGGAGAAGTGACAGTTGGGAGTGGTTGGTGGTTGCCGGGGGTGACAGTGGGGAGTTTTTAACACCTTAAGTAGCTTGATGAAGGATGTGGCGATGAAGATGAAGGATGAGGTGATGGAGAAAAATGATGAGGTGGTGACATGTGGACAAAACCACGTTAAAAAAGGGCGCTTGCGTCGGGAAGTAACGCTCTTCCCCTGAGGAGGCCTGGGCTAGGCCCAAATGCATGACAAGAACCTTTTTAACACCTTAAGTAGCTTGATTTGACTAAAATGCATGAGTATCATGCATGGGTTAACTTGTGTGTGTGTATATATCTATATATATATAGATATATACAACTCAATATGTTTCTTTAAAATGTCTGGGATTATATTCAGAAAAATTCTGTTACTCCTTGATGTATGTATATTAGATATCACTTCTTGTGACAGTCCCGACATTATCTTATAAGACGTCGGTTTATTCTTGTTGTTTAGAAAGTGAAACCATTCAGCAGATTCAACATGTTCTGTTTCTTACAAGGAATTTGACAGACTGATCAATTGGCAGCGACGAGTAGACTAAAACTCGTAAGTGCCTCAAAGCCTCATATGGAAATGCCTTTTCTATCATAATAGGAACTGACGGCAGCTTTATATTCAAAATGCAGACTTCCTCCCCTGCTCGCTGCTCCACGGTACAATTGAGAGTGACAGAATTCATTACACGGCAGAGACGGGTAGAGAACGTGGAAGAGAAGTGCGTGTAAGGAGCCAATGGCGGGGAGTGGAGATAGCGCACTCTTACTTTACTCTTCAGTCCTGGATAAAAAAAAATTACCAATTTTATTGATGGCAAAAACCTTTTTTTATGCAAATAGTTGTCAAGTGGAACTCTCAAATTGGCAAAATTACTTCTCTGCGGTTTTTCTGTGAAATGTCTTGGTTTTTTTTGCCTCTCGGGAAGGTAAATGATGGATTGCCTTGTCCTCTTCTGCCCATGTACTTAAACATAAGAGAAGATCTAGATTTTGTTATAGAACAAAGAAAGAAACTTTTCTCTTTTAGATATCACGCTCCTCTAACCTGTCTGCCAGTCCTTATGTATTCAAGAATCGATTCTGCCCACTTGTCAGCTATGGAAGGAACAGTGAAGGCAGTTTAAGTCATGTCTGTTGTGTGGATTTAAAACGATATTTCACACAATTTGTTTTAATGTTCATGTATCACAACTGACAAGAAGATTATGTGCACATTATTGTACTAATCTGTCTACCACATCCTGATAAGAATATATTAGAGGTGTTTCTAACCTATCTAGTTTTGAGCCAGAGATTTGATTGGCATTTAACAATTCAGTTTAAATAATAGCTATAAAATCCTCCTCCATTCCTACCATGGAACATGACAGGCAGTAATGACTATTGGTACTCTCCGCAAAACGTTAAAAGTTAACCCTTCATGTAGTTATATGCCAACGTTCTGTGTGCATCAAAAACAAAACAAAAGTGCAAAGCATGTTTGAAAACACAATACATGATAAGCATCTTTACACGGTTCACATGCGCTATGCGTGTGGCTAATATGTGTTGCGGTGGTAGTCACATTCCCGTGACTCATATCACCTCCATAGTAAATCCCTACAAAATAAGGCCGCATCTAATAAACCCGATAAATAAAATATTCAGGCTTAACTTAAAACGACTGCTTTATTTATCGATTAAAGGAAATGCCGGGATCTTGGCACTGACGTCAGTAATGAGTGCGACAGTAAAATCTCCGGAATTAAAGCGGCAATACAATCACGCGCCGCATTTACGATCTAATTTTAAGGTTAGGGATAGGAATAGGGTTATTGTACTAAAAATTCTAATTCTACATTCTAATTAAATTGTAAATGAACCGAGTGATGGTATTGCCGCTTTAATTCCGGAGACTTCACTGTCGCGCACATTACTGACGTCAGTGCCAAGTCCCGCGATTGCCTTATATCGATAAATATAGCAGTCGTCCAGCGGACATGACGGGGATGTACTCTGTCTTTACTTAAGTCTGAATCTTTTATTTATCGGGTTTATTATATTTTGACTTATTTTGTAGGAATTTACTATGTCGGTGATGTCCGCATCGCTGAAACGTACCCAACCCATGTGTTGTACGCCTGCCAATGCATTGTGAATGTGCCGAAGAGCAAGCAACTTGTAGCTTGACCTATACATTTAAATAGCCTTTGCTTTCCAATAAGTGGGTCATTAAAATGAATATGAGAACTTTTAAAGAAAAGTGCTGGTCAGCATCTCTGTTGGTGAGGATAATTACCAGTGCTGTGCAGTTCCATTGATGACTGTGGTCCATTTATTTGTATGGTCCATTCATTTCAGTGTTGGTTTCTACATGTAGCCCACAACACCATTGAAATGAGTCATCCATGGGAATGAACAGGCTGTAGAAATCAATGGTAAAAATACAGCATAACGCTAGTTGTATGACTTGTGTTAACCCCTAGGGGGTATGTATACAATGCGCAGAGACCATGGGTTTTTTAAGTGCATGCTTTGGGCACACCAAAATGGAAAAAGCAGAGTCCAAAAACTGCGCCACAATGCAGTCATACTGAGACACAAGTATGAATCCAACTGGTATGGACATATAGAATACAATTGGTTTTATGCATCATGCACTGCACCTGTGTTAAAGTGTCAAACGCCATTGGGTAAGCTGCTACAAAGAAGCTTTTGTTTTCAATCATAGAGGACAATAAAAAATTGTTTTCAATTTGAAATAGATGAATGTAAGAAAATAGATTTAAGGTCACATATTTTCAATAATATTAACAAAAATATATGAAGAAGGGTTTCAGCAGAGTTAATAGGGAATGGAGGTTTCCGGAGGCTTAGCAAGAAATGGAGATTTCCGGAGAATTAGCAGGAAATGGAGATTTCTAGTGTGTTTTTATTTAAAACAGCCAGATGTTCCCTCCTGACGTAGACTGTATAAATGATGCTGGAAAGATCACAGTTACATGGAAGCTTGTCATTCTCTTTTATGCCAGGACTTTATTCTCCTGGAGCTTTCCAGTCACTGCTTCAGACTGTAATTTAAAGTCACTAAACTTTAGCATATCGGAGCGCGGCCAGTACATGGCTGAGGGCTCAGACACTGTCAGTGCTCCAGAAATCTCTCTAGCACAGCAACAAAGCCGTTCCCATCCGTATCTCATTATCGCCTCTTACTGATGTGTGCGGTGAAGCAGTGACATACGACATATCTGCCCAGTGTCCACCTGCTCCACCTCTTATCTCCGAGCGGATCTCTCGCTTCTTTATTCTAGCAAGAAGAAAATGCTTATTTATATATATGGCATTTAGGGGCACATTTATCAATATTCACATAAAGTGAAAAGTAGTTTTCAATCCTTATCGCAATGATAAGGATTGAACTACTTCTCACATTTATGTACAGCCCTGCACAGAAACAGCAGTTCCGAAAAACTGCTGTTTCAGTGATAAAAAAAAATCATACTTACCCCCCTCTTTGGAAGCGCTGTCTTCGGGTCTTCTCTTCACTCTTCAATTGCGCATGTCCAGTTCCAAGAACTGGACATGCGCACACAGATCCCCTCTCTGTCTCTGCAACGATAGTGACAGGGAGGGATCATGTGATCCCTCCACACATGCGCTGTCCAGCTCTGCTCTTCGGAGCAGAGCTGACAGCATTAGATTCCTTCAATTAGGATGATGTACGCCAGCTGCAGCTGGTACATTAACATGACAAGTTCCCGACTTGTTAGATTGCGGCCAGGAGCAGTCACCATTCTGTTGAATGGTGACTGCTCCCAAAAACGAAGAGGAGTGCAAAGCAGCAGATATCCATGATATCTGCTGCGATGCCCCCTTAATAAATTTGCGGAGGACACTGTGGGACCTTAATGACCCGTTAAAAGCACTATCGTGCTTTATTAAATATGCCCCATGATGTTTGTGTTACATGGAGTTACTCCATGTGTGTAAATGATTTTGATCGCACCACGCTTGCACTACCATGGAAGATGGGGTGTATCCGTGGTGTGTTCGCAAAGGTATTTAGAGTTTATATGACCACTATATACATATGGACCAAAAAATTGCAAAACTGTAGCTCAAAAGCTGTTTTATGACATTGCCACATCTACTTACGTAACTGCGTCTAGTTTTTAATTTCAGGCATAAAGCTGAACTGTCTTATTATTAGTTGGGGGATATTAAAAAAATATTGTGTGGCGTTTATTGTTAAATCACTTT
Source organism: Mixophyes fleayi (assembly GCF_038048845.1). Classification (NCBI taxonomy): domain Eukaryota; kingdom Metazoa; phylum Chordata; class Amphibia; order Anura; family Limnodynastidae; genus Mixophyes; species Mixophyes fleayi. The sequence continues at coordinate 7,066,608 of NC_134406.1, forward strand.
AGCGGAGGGAAAACATTTGATGGAAATGAGTAACAACATTATGTCAATGGCAGCACTTATTTAACCAGGTACAATGATCATGAACATACTGAGTAATGTATTAATTTGAACTTTATGAATGATAAACTTTAGTGTTTTTACTCTTAATTTTATCCGATATTTTATATACAGCTTTTTTATCTACAGCTGCAGTTCTTGTTGATACTCTCCGTAACATTTCATCCACATTATCTGTATATAGATAAGGTCCTTCTATTGCTTTACCATGAAATATATTCCAGGTGTCTCGGTTTTTCATCTTCTGTGGTTAATTATTGTGCGTAATAATTGCATATTGCATCAGGTTTATAGCTTCTGACTGCGGCAATCTAATTATCCCGAATTACTGTCTTGATTGTAGCCCAATTAATGTCAGCTTTGCATTGTCAGATGTGAAGGGACAGCTAATTGTTTCATTATTCACAGAGGTTAGCTGATGGGAATGATATTCGAGATGAACGTTATTCGCCGCTCTCTAGGTGACGGCAAACAGCGAGTGACATAACATTTAACTTTTAACAGAGTGTTTGCGGAGCCACATATTGTAATTAGACCTGCAGGTCAACATGGGCACACGTTTCTCCCAGAATGCACAGCTACACAGGACTTGTGACATCACTCAGGACACATTGATGCTCTTTCTGCCTGGCCGCTGGCTGTTCATGATTCTTACACATCTCAGGATAGTATAGGAGGGATGCTAGAGCTTCCTTTTTGGACACATTGGAGAGACATAATGAATATTCTGAAAGCAATCTACTCCCGTGATACATACATCATTTATCCAACAAGAAACAGTGACCTCTCATGCCCAATAACTGCTTTTGTTCTCTAAGCCATGCCTGGCCAAACCTGTGGCTCGCCAGGTGTTGTGAAACTACAATGCCCAGCATGCCCTGCCAGCTATCGGCTGACTATCTACTGGCAAAGCATGCTGAGGCTTGTAGTTTCATAACACCTGATGCGCCACGTCTGCTCTATGCAAACATTCTGCAATTACAATCATGACCACTAAGCGGCGATGTCCTATTCGAGTCTGTTGATCACTACACATTGGCTGAATAATCAAATTGGCAGCACCTACTCACATTAGCAAATGGACATACATTGGTTTAAAACATGGAGAATATTTGTGAAAACTGTTCTACAGATTACTGTGTTAAAAAATGGATGTTGTCCATAGAAACCAATCACGTTTGCTTTCATCTTATGAACTGTACTACAAAAATGTCATAATATTGAATCTGATAGGTTGATTTGAGCAACACCCCTTTTCTACCCATTTACCTATAGAACAGCATACATAAATGCCCCCATGTATTTAATATTGTGAAGTGTTTTCAACTGAGCAACAGCATGTTGCCCTTTGTCAAAACACAGCAAGAAAGCAAAATGCTGATTTTTTCCCCCCCTTTACCTCCAATTTGGGACAAATTAGGCCACTCCCCCTTTCAATGAACTGCAAAAAACACACCTGTTTCCTACATGACCACGCCTCCTTCCAGCAGGCCACTCCCCCTTTAATGTAAAAAAAAAAAAAAAAAGCAGGGCTAATGACTAGTATGCTATTTTATGAGCAGAATCTGGCCCCAAACTGTGATGACAATTCCTGGCTCCTATTATTGTTGATGTCTAATTAAAGTGTACCCATCACATTCACACCGGAGGCAGATATTCTGTGGCCTGAGCCATGGTCATTCACCATAGAGCAGTGATACCACTTTATGCTTCTGTGATGTCACTGCGTCGGTTGTATTGTTAGGTCACATGTCACTAGTGCCTCGGGAATTGGTATTGGTTTAGCCAACAGTATGACTGCCTCCACTGTATGCTGGTTGTCCGCTCATTAGGTACTATTGCCATAAAAAGATAAGTCCACCTCTGGGTGACCCTAATGGGTATTTCCACTAATATAACCCCTATCATACGTTGTTGGTTAGATACACTTTACGGTAGAGTGTATCTAAGTGGTACCTTTTGCTGCAGATCCTGGATTTGCTGAGGGCTGGCCGTATGCCACACTGCTAGAGAGTGTAACTATTAGATGTATGCAAAATCACCCCACCCTACAAAATAATTGTATACAAAGGACTTAGGGGTCGATTAATGAAGTGGTAAAGAGCCTGAAATCCAGCAAAAGTGCTGGAAAAAGCCTCTTTCAACGCTTTGTCCCATTTTACAAAGGCTTACGGCAAAGACCTTAAGCTGCCTTCAGCTGATTAGCAAACTGAGTCTATTTATCATGCAGTGATAAGCTTTGCTTTTCATTGACAATGCTCAAAACTTAACGTCATCTCAAAATAGCGTTACCTTTTCCAATGGAGTGCAGGCCAGCTGAAGTAGACAGTCTTCACTGGCTGAATGCTGCTCCCTCCTTAGGCCAGAGTAGAATTCACTGCACATGCGTGGTGAAACAATTCTGTCAGATCAATGGAGCCAGTCCGTTTCACAACAAAACAAAAGGGCTTTTCACAGAGGATCGTCTGGCAGGTAAGTATTCTCGAATAGCGGCAGTACAGCTTTCAATCAGCAGCGATACAGATACTTAAGTACAACCGCACACTGTCCTCCAATGATATATAAACTCCCTGTCAGTTCACTAGGAAACAGGGAAACACCACTAAGGCATGATATCACTAGTTCACAAAGGGGCATATTTAATAAAGCACGATAGTGCTTTTAACGGGTCATTAAGGTCCCACAGTATCCTCCGCAAATTTATTAAGGGGGCATCGCAGCAGATATCATGGATATCTGCTGCTTTGCATTCCTCTTCGTTTTTGGGAGCAGTCACCATTCAACAAAATGGTGACTGCTCCTGGCCGCAATCTAACAAGTCGGGAACTTGTCATGTTAATGTACCAGCTGAAGCTGGCGTACATCATCCTAATTGAAGAAATCTAATGCTGTCAGCTCTGCTCCGAAGAGCAGAGCTGGACAGCGCATGTGTGGAGGGATCACATGATCCCTCCCTGTCACTCAGCGCTCTCTCTCTGCAACTATCGTTGCAGAGACAGAGAGGGGATCTGTGTGCGCATGTCCAGTTCTTGGAACTGGACATGCGCACTTGAAGAGTGAAGAGAAGACCCGAAGACAGCGCTTCCGAAGAGGGGGGTAAGTATGGTTTTTTTTATCACTGAAACAGCAGTTTTTCGGAACTGCTGTTTCTGTGCAGGGCTGTACATAAATGTGAGAAGTAGTTCAATCCTTATCATTGCGATAAGGATTGAAAACTACTTTTCACTTTATGTGAATAATGATAAATGTGCCCCACTGTCCTCCAATGATATATAAACTCCCTGTCAGTTCACTAGGAAACAGGGAAACACCACTAAGGCATGATATAACTAGTTCACAAAGTATCACCAGGAACCTCGTGCCTCAATAATGCCTCCTACTGAATTGAGAACAAGCAGCCTCATGAATACTGGTTCAGCCTCCAACATAGCTGCAACCGCTTTGTATAGATTCAATTTACATAAGCTCCATATTCTGCGTTTATTAAGAAGGAATGTGACATTACTTTGTTGCATAAGACATGGAGTGAGACACACGTTAGGGGATATTGAAGCCACGGGAGTTCCTGTTGAACATTTGAAGGATTCTTTACGTTACATCTTCACTCGGCTGCGGACTTTCCATTTCCAAGCGTCCACATGTGAGCTAGTTCAGGAGATGCTACACGCTTATCAGACACCTGAGGAGCTGCGATAACGATGTCAGTCACAGGATAAATAATTTATTCTCCATCTCTTCTTTCATGAGGGATTCAGTGCTAATCCGGGCAGTCTCTGTCCTCCTGCACTCGGATAAAGCCTTTCATACGCCAGCATTTCACTTCTAAGTGGTCATTTTTTTCGGCTGATGGAGCATTTCTGACATCCTTTAAAGCGATGACTATGGCAGGGAGAAAACTTTATATATATATATAAATTTATCTACCGGAATGAAATTCTTTCCAGAACATCTGTATCGCCACGGATTGGCTGTTATGATTAATATAATACAAGACCGCCCTTTGTTCTTCTCAAAGGCAGTAAAGGAATTTCAGAAATAAATTGTCTGATGGAGAAACTTGAAAGCAGTTTTGGGGGATTTTATTTTAGGTCAGGGAGTTTGCAGTAGTGGGTGGAGGAGGGGTGGAGGAAATTAGGAGTAGAGTTCGCAGCGGCGGAGTACGGGGTTGACATAAATTTCATTTTGTAGCTGTTTCTGGGGATCTGCAAAATAAATGAATATTTCTGTCAATAGAGTGTGAAACATATAATACTGCAGATCTCTACAGAGATTGTTAAACTAATAATCTCCAATTATTAATAGAAGAACACTCTGCAAATAGGATGTCTGGTATTCTAGACGGACCTGAGTGAGGCTGGTGTCACACAAATGTTCCTCAATGATGCATTTTTCCTTCCTACGGAACGCCGTGTTCAGAAGTAACACAGTAATCAATGGAACATGCTGAATTCCTGTCACAAGAACATTTACACTGTATAATATACAACATAATCTCTATTGTGTGACAGGTATTTTATTTCTGTACATATAACCAAGGATTTGCTGCATAGCCAAAATTAAAAAAGAAAAACTTGTAGACCAACTAGGAGGGTTTAGAGGTGGAGCGATCCCCGCAATTATTGTTTGCTTTTCTTGCACTTTTCCTCAATGCAATTTTCATTAATTACTATGCACAGGACTTGAGCTTCTAAACTGTGCATCGATTGGTTGGGAGGATGCAACATGTCTGTCCCACCCAGCGGGGGAGGTGGCATGATCAAGGCCCTAGAGGGCTGCTCTAGGCTGCCTATTACATACCTCCCTTCCCCCCAACATTCCCACCTGCGGGACAAACATGTCCCCAGGCGGAACAGAGCCCTAAAATAGGGACTGTCCCACTGAAAACAGGACTGTTGTGAGGTATGGAAATGCAGCATTCAGGCTGGGATAGAAACAGTGGCAGACTCGGGTGTTCCACTGCTTCTCGGCCCATTTGAACTGTGTGTTGGCTGCATTAACAGTCTCTGATTCTGGTGTTTTACCTTGCCTATTAGTACTGTGAAGGTTTAACTGATGCAGTGCTGGGATTGGTACATTGAGGGTTTAATAGACTGGCGGCACCCTTGTTGCTTATGATATACCTTGCCTAGGTGTATGCGCTCTGTATCATATTATTGTCTGCCCGTTATTAACCATGCTCATTTTTGGCCATTCTTGTCTGTCACCTGCCTAGACCCCTGCTTGCAACCATTTATCCTGCCTGCTGCCCGTACTGACCCCAGCTTGTTACTGCTTATCCTGCCTGCTGCCCGTACTGACCTCAGCTTGTTACTGCTGATCTTGCCTGCTACCCGTACTGACCTCAGCTTGTTACTGCTCATCCTGCCTGCTGCCCGTACTGACCTCAGCTTGTTACTGCTGATCTTGCCTGCTACCCGTACTGACCTCAGCTTGTTACTGCTCATCCTGCCTGCTGCCCGTACTGACCTCAGCTTGTTACTGCTGATCTTGCCTGCTACCCGTACTGACCTCAGCTTGTTACTGCTCATCCTGCCTGCTGCCCGTACTGACCTCAGCTTGTTACTGCTCATCCAGCCTGCTGCCCGTACTGACCTCAGCTTGAAACTACTTTTTCCTGCCTGCTGCCCGTACTGATTTATGCTTGTTACCCAATGATAAATAAACCCCACAGTAAGATACATACAGAGAGACACATATGCAGAAAATAAGCACACATTGACTTCACTGTTCTTTCAGCTTTACCCTCTTCCAATTATAATGCAAGCTCTCTTATAACGGGGGCCCTCTCTACGTCTGCATTTATTTTATAAATCTTATTTCTCCACTGTCCAGTCCTGCGAAGCACTGTAACATCTTACATCAACAATAATAATAATAATAAATGATACCACACAAAGCACACTGTTGTATCTAACTACTACATATACTACAACATTGAGATGTGTGACAGGGCTGTTTTCAACCCCTTCAACATGTCACACAGCAGTAGACAGAAGTGATGTTTCTGCAGAATTTTACATGAATTGGGTTTCAAGGCTATTTTGCAAAGCTCTGACTTTCCAACTATGCAATCGTCCAGTTACATTAATGTAACTTATATGTAAATTAATATTTGGTGAGTTCATAGTCTATGAGGACAATGGGTACAACGATTGTCTCTTTATTCTTGCGATTGGAGCAGGACTGTGGAAACCAACATACATGCAAATTGTTGTGGCTAAGTAAGGAAGGACACAAATATTTTGTGGAATAGTTTAATAATTGAGCTCATCTGTACACAGCAGCGACTGAGTCTGTCTAGCACTTCACTTGCTGACCACAACAACCTATCCTGCACTGCGTAGTCCACTCAAGGAGGAAGCAGCTGTCTCGTGATAGGAGAAAACTTTGTATAATGATATGGGGAGCTTACGTTACCCCCACCCCCATTTGACTGACTGTATAGACATTTTTAGTGACCACGATGGAACAAATATTGGGGGTGCTACATTACCCCCAGAGCTGACACATGTAGCACATAATGCTTGCAGGAAACGCACCTCTATGAGCACTGTACGCACACAAAAGCAAATGCCCACTTGCCACTTTTGGAAAGTGCCTCCATGCAGATGCATTGTCTGTTTATGGGACTGCAGTCCAAAATGGGAATGTGCATGGTGGCTGAAGTGCAAAATTGTGTCCCGCAGTCACTGCATCCTTCACACACTAATCCATCAACATACAGGCGCAGGTTGGGCAGGGGTACATCTGCCCCCCAGGCCGGTCCCATAGTGGGCTAACTTGGGGTCATTGGGCCACCTCCATAATTTTACAATTGAAATAGGCTACTGAGTCAAGTCTTGCTCCCGGGGCTAAAATTTGCCAACCCTCCTCTGTCTACATATATGTGCACAGTGGGGTAAACACCTAAAAAAGGGACACGTTAGAAGGGGGGGGGGCACAATCCATAATTGTAGCTGGTAAGTGGCACTACAAAAAAGTATTATCTCCAATTAGAAAAGGTATTTTAATTCAGCTATGAAAACCGTGATGCACCTATCACTTCTCATATTATTAATGTTTATTGATAAAGCGCTGGAGTGATGCGCGGCGCTGGTCAGTGGGGGAATAAAGTATATAGAAAGCATTACAATAAGATTACGTAGTTGTAAGAGGTAAAATAACAAAGCCACAAGCCAGAGGAAGCAGATGGCAGTTCACCACATGTCTCCAATCAAGAGACAGCGCACAGGGCCAAACTGTCTAATGGGACACCTGTGTCCCAGTGTGATTTTATAAAGGACGAGTGTGCGCTCTGTGCCTGTCACATTCACTAACACACAGTCTCTGCAAAACTGAGCTAATTGCATGGCTGACACAAACACTCACTGAGCCATTAAATATCGCTCAGATGTCTGGCCTTTGTTTCCAGAATAATAATTAACACAAGGATTTTTGGAACGAACAGTTAACAGTCACTGAGATTCGCCACTGACCGAAACACCTCGCAGCGGCAGGAGGCCGTGACCGGTAATCAGAGACTCGGGGACTGTAAACGTGATGTATGGAATTGTGACATAACGGGCACAGATTTATTTCACTTGCACTGTAGCTGCTGCAGGACCAATTTGCAGGTGGCATAAGGTTTATTGTCTGTTGTCATAAACAAGGTACATTACATATTTACATCATCCTGTTTATAATCCCTCGCTGCCTTTACATCACAGTAATCCACCCTTACACTATCCTAAAATAAATTAAACTACGCCTTACAGGTTGCTAGCGTGTATGGATGTTACCTCCCTGTCTGACACATCAGTTACATGTTACTAGTAATAGATTTGGTACTTGAGTGTTTTTGCAGAGAGTATAAGCAACATCTCCACCTTCCATGTTGTATTAAACAAACACAACACTCAAAATATTTTGTATCCTTTAGAATTGTACTTTGCTTATATAAAAGCAAACCAATTAGTCTGCACGCACAGCATACCTCCCAAAACTGGGACAATAAAATCCCCACTCCTTGCCTACCCAGATCTGACTATACCCACAACCAAATGAAACCATGCCCGCTTTCCGGTACCTCACACCTCGTTTGAGGTGTCCCTTTCATGCTGCTAAAATAGATGTTGATGGAATCTAAGAAAGCATCTTAGAATATTTTGAAATATATGTGTTAAAGTCCCTTTATCTTGACATTGTAATTTAATTTCATATGCGTGTGGGGCGCAAGCTATTGTTCTCTGTTATCAACCCATACACACCTTGCAGATTTGCTAACTTCAAGACAACTGGCGAACAGACCAGTTATCTCTAGTACATTGTTCAGCTTAGTTATACAAAACCTTTAATATATGTGAACACATAAAGTAGTGGCTTTATTTGATCTTTAAAGTGTATTGTGCATATGGTTAAAATCATGCCGCATTTTAAAAGACTTGCAGATTTCTTATAAGCTCCTGAAACATTTCAAGACATGTTTGTGAATGTTACTAGCACGTCTTTAATAGGAACACGTTTTTATGTCTCTATTAAGTATTTGTATTTATTTTATTTATTTATTTATTTAGTTTGATTTATTTTGACATTCATCAGGATTAAACAGTGAATAACAGACTTTACAGTAGCTTCAAAATCATTCAGTGAATTAAGGGCAGTGTCAGATGTGCAAGTGAAAATTGTAGGGGCATCTTACACGCCCTTCTGATAGCGCCACTATCAATAATAACCATCCATTTAATTGATATGAGGATTGGGGTGAAGATCCTTATACCCCAAATTGTTTAACCTCTGTTTGTCAGGTGATCTGAACTCACAGTGTCTGTCTTGTCTTTCAGAGACGTGCCAGGAAGGTGAAGTGTTGTCTTATCTCCACCGGGCTCTTCGTCGTCCTTGTGATCATCATCATCATCGTCGTGTCCGTTAAGAAGTAGCTGATGAGAAGGATTTCCGTCCTGTGAACGTGTCCCCCGCCCCACGCCTGTGATGTCTGCTGCACTTACCTCGCTTTCTAATGCACTGTGATGACTAGTAGGACATCCTACTGATAACTGACATTATATTATTTATGCCTGAAATAAGTCCTATGTAGTTGCATTATCTAAATAAAAAGACAATAGAAAGTAAAAGTAATTTATATACAGTCTCATGTTTATCTTGATACAATTTATATACTCGCACCTCTGTCCAGTTAGTGGTGGGTGCATCATATGAGGGAATAGGAGGATGGAGGTGGTTGGAAGGAAGCGTTACCCAAACCCTCCATGATGATGGCCACACCCCTCTGGCCGCACAGCGTTGCTCACAGAAGGCCCTTCATCTTTGTCAGTGCTTTGTGTGATTGGATGATGATGTCACACAGTGAGCGCAGTCACACAGTCTATGTAGCAGGTTAGTGTGTGATTGGATGGTGATGTCACACAGTGAGTGCAGTCACACAGTCTATGTAGCAGGTTAGTGTGTGATTGGATGATGATGTCACACAGTGAACGCAGTCACACAGTCTATGTAGCAGGTTAGTGTGTGATTGGATGGTGATGTCACACAGTGAGTGCAGTCACACAGTCTATGTAGCAGGTTAGTGTGTGATTGGATGATGATGTCACACAGTGAGCGCAGTCACACAGTCTATGTAGAAGGTTAGTGTGTGATTGGATGGTGATGTCACAGCGCAGTCACACAGTCTATGTAGCAGGTTAGAGTGTGATTGGATGGTGATATCACACACTCAGCGCAGTCACACAGTCTATGTAGCAGGTTAGTGTGTGATTGGATGGTGATGTCACAGCGCAGTCACACAGTCTATGTAGCAGGTTAGTGTGTGATTGGAGGGTGATGTCACAGTCACACAGTCTATGTAGCAGGTTAGTGTGTGATTGGATGGTGATGTCACAGCGCAGTCACACAGTCTATGTAGCAGGTTAGAGTGTGATTGGATGGTGATGTCACACAGTGAGCGCAGTCAAACAGTCTATGTAGCAGGTTAGTGTGTGATTGGATGATGATGTCACACAGTGAGCGCAGTCACACAGTCTATGTAGCAGGTTAGTGTGTGGTTGGATGGTGATGTCACAGCGCAGTCACACAGTCTATGTAGCAGGTTAGTGTGTGATTGGATGATGATGTCACACAGTGAACGCAGTCACACAGTCTATGTAGCAGGTTAGTGTGTGATTGGATGGTGATGTCACACAGTGAGCGCAGTCACACAGTCTATGTAGCAGGTTAGTGTGTGATTGGATGGTGATGTCACAGAGTGAGCGCAGTCACACAGTCTATGTAGCAGGTTAGTGTGTGATTAGACGGTGATGTCACACAGTGAGCGCAGTCACACAGTCTATGTAGCAGGTTAGTGTGTGATTGGATGGTGATGTCACAGAGTGAGCGCAGTCACACAGTCTATGTAGCAGGTTAGTGTGTGATTAGACGGTGATGTCACACAGTGAGCGCAGTCACACAGTCTATGTAGCAGGTTAGTGTGTGATTGGATGGTGATGTCACACAGTGAGCGCAGTCACACAGTCTTTGTAACAGGTTAGTGTGTGATTGGATGGTGATGTCACACAGTGAGCGCAGTCACAGTCTATGTAGCAGGTTAGTGTGTGATTGGATGGTGATGTCACACAGTGAGCGCAGTCACACAGTCTTTGTAGCAGGTTAGTGTGTGATTGGATGGTGATGTCACAGTGAGCGCAGTCACTCAGTCTATGTAGCAGGTTAGTGTGTGATTGGAGGGTGATGTCACACAGTGAACGCAGTCACACAGTCTATGTAGCAGGTTAGTGTGTGATTGGATGGTGATGTCACACAGTGAGCGCAGTCACACAGTCTATGTAGCAGGTTAGTGTGTGATTGGATGGTGATGTCACACAGTGAGCGCAGTCACACAGTCTATGTAGCAGGTTAGTGTGTGATTGGATGGTGATGTCACACAGTGAGCGCAGTCACAGTCTTTGTAGCAGGTTAGTGTGTGATTGGATGATGATGTCACACAGTGAACGCAGTCACACAGTCTATGTAGCAGATTAGTGTGTGATTGGATGGTGATGTCACACAGTGAGCGCAGTCACACAGTCTTTGTAGCAGGTTAGTGTGTGATTGGATGGTGATGTCACAGTGAGCACAGTCACACAGTCTATGTAGCAGGTTAGTGTGTGATTGGATGGTGATGTCACACAGTGAGCGCAGTCACACAGTCTATGTAGCAGGTTAGTGTGTGATTGGATGGTGATGTCACACAGTGAGCGCAGTCACACAGTCTATGTAGCAGGTTAGTGTGTGATTGGATGGTGATGTCACAGCGCAGTCACACAGTCTATGTAGCAGGTTAGTGTGTGATTGGATGGTGATGTCACACAGTGAGCGCAGTCACACAGTCTATGTAGCAGGTTAGTGTGTGATTGGATGGTGATGTCACACAGTGAGCACAGTCACAGTCTATGTAGCAGGTTAGTGTGTGATTGGATGGTGATGTCACACAGTGAGCGCAGTCACACAGTCTTTGTAACAGGTTAGTGTGTGATTGGATGGTGATGTCACACAGTGAGCGCAGTCACAGTCTATGTAGCAGGTTAGTGTGTGATTGGATGGTGATGTCACACAGTGAGCGCAGTCACACAGTCTATGTAGCAGGTTAGTGTGTGATTGGATGGTGATGTCACAGCGCAGTCACACAGTCTATGTAGCAGGTTAGTGTGTGATTGGATGATGATGTCACACAGTGAGCGCAGTCACACAGTCTATGTAGCAGGTTAGTGTGTGATTGGATGGTGATGTCACAGTAAGCGCAGTCACACACTCTATGTAGCAGGTTAGTGTGTGATTGGATGGTGATGTCACACAGTGAACGCAGTCACACAGTCTATGTAGCAGGTTAGTGTGTGATTGGATGGTGATGTCACACAGTGAACGCAGTCACACAGTCTATGTAGCAGGTTAGTGTGTGATTAGATGATGATGTCACACAGTGAACGCAGTCACACAGGCTATGTAGCAGGTTAGTGTGTGATTGGATGGTGATGTCACACAGTGAGCGCAGTCACAGTCTATGTAGCAGGTTAGTGTGTGATTGGATGGTGATGTCACACAGTGAGCGCAGTCACACAGTCTATGTAGCAGGTTAGTGTGTGATTGGATGGTGATGTCACACAGTGAGTGCAGTCACAGTCTATGTAGCAGGTTAGTGTGTGATTGGAGGGTGATGTCACACAGTGAGCGCAGTCACACAGTCTATGTAGCAGGTTAGTGTGTGATTGGATGGTGATGTCACAGTGAGCACAGTCACACAGTCTATGTAGCAGGTTAGTGTGTGATTGGAGGGTGATGTCACAGTGAGCGCAGTCACACAGTCTATGTAGCAGGTTAGTGTGTGATTGGATGGTGATGTCACACAGTGAGCGCAGTCACACAGTCTATGTAGCAGGTTAGTGTGTGATTGGATGGTGATGTCACACAGTGAGCGCAGTCACACAGTCTATGTAGCAGGTTAGTGTGTGATTGGATGGTGATGTCACACAGTGAGCGCAGTCACACAGTCTATGTAGCAGGTTAGTGTGTGATTGGATGGTGATGTCACAGTGCAGTCACACAGTCTATGCAGCAGGTTAGTGTGTGATTGGATGGTGATGTCACACAGTGAACGCAGTCACACAGTCTATGTAGCAGGTTAGTGTGTGATTGGATGGTGATGTCACACAGTGAGCGCAGTCACAGTCTATGTAGCAGGTTAGTGTGTGATTGGATGATGATGTCACACAGTGAACGCAGTCACACAGTCTATGTAGCAGGTTAGTGTGTGATTGGATGATGATGTCACAGCGCAGTCACACAGTCTATGTAACAGGTTAGTGTGTGATTGGATGGTGATGTCACACAGTGAGCGCAGTCACACAGTCTATGTAGCAGGTTAGTGTGTGATTGGATGGTGATGTCACACAGTGAGCGCAGTCACACAGTCTATGTAGCAGGTTAGTGTGTGATTGGATGGTGATGTCACACAGTGAGCGCAGTCACACAGTCTATGTAGCAGGTTAGTGTGTGATTGGATGGTGATGTCACAGTGCAGTCACACAGTCTATGCAGCAGGTTAGTGTGTGATTGGATGGTGATGTCACACAGTGAACGCAGTCACACAGTCTATGTAGCAGGTTAGTGTGTGATTGGATGGTGATGTCACACAGTGAGCGCAGTCACAGTCTATGTAGCAGGTTAGTGTGTGATTGGATGATGATGTCACACAGTGAACGCAGTCACACAGTCTATGTAGCAGGTTAGTGTGTGATTGGATGGTGATATCACACACTCAGCGCAGTCACACAGTCTATGTAGCAGGTTAGTGTGTGATTGGATGGTGATGTCACACAGTGAACGCAGTCACACAGTCTATGTAGCAGGTTAGTGTGTGATTGGATGGTGATGTCACAGCGCAGTCACACAGTCTATGTAGCAGGTTAGTGTGTGATTGGATGGTGATGTCACACAGTGAACGCAGTCACACAGTCTATGTAGCAGGTTAGTGTGTGATTGGATGGTGATGTCACACAGTGAGCGCAGTCACACAGTCTATGTAGCAGGTTAGTGTGTGATTGGATGGTGATGTCACACAGTGAGCGCAGTCACACAGTCTATGTAGCAGGTTAGTGTGTGATTGGATGGTGATGTCACACAGTGAGCGCAGTCACACAGTCTATGTAGCAGGTTAGTGTGTGATTGGATGGTGATGTCACAGTGCAGTCACACAGTCTATGCAGCAGGTTAGTGTGTGATTGGATGGTGATGTCACACAGTGAACGCAGTCACACAGTCTATGTAGCAGGTTAGTGTGTGATTGGATGGTGATGTCACACAGTGAGCGCAGTCACAGTCTATGTAGCAGGTTAGTGTGTGATTGGATGATGATGTCACACAGTGAACGCAGTCACACAGTCTATGTAGCAGGTTAGTGTGTGATTGGATGGTGATATCACACACTCAGCGCAGTCACACAGTCTATGTAGCAGGTTAGTGTGTGATTGGATGGTGATGTCACACAGTGAACGCAGTCACACAGTCTATGTAGCAGGTTAGTGTGTGATTGGATGGTGATGTCACACAGTGAGCGCAGTCACAGTCTATGTAGCAGGTTAGTGTGTGATTGGATGATGATGTCACACAGTGAGCGCAGTCACAGTCTATGTAGCAGGTTAGTGGGTGATTGGATGGTGATATCACAAAAAGTTATTTTTAAAAAGGGGCTGAGTGTTTTACATTTTGTCTAGGTACACTACAGGTCCCATATCAGTGGCCCACACTTGGTATCCCGTGGGCCACTGCCTAGTGGTAGCGCTGGCCCTCGCTATACATACACATGCTCTGCCCATGTTGGCGGGCAGTGTGGAGCTTAATGAGCCCAGCTGCCCCCTTCCTGTCTGAAAAGCAGACAATGCCGCCCCCTGCCTTCTTCATGCAAGCTAATACGCAAAGGGTGGGGGGGGGGGACACCTGATCAAGAGGGCACCAGTGGAGGGGGATTGGCGCTACTAAGGACGCCTGCGCTGGCCTAGTATATACTATGTGCTATCTGCCATCTAAACTAATGTTTGTAAATGTTTCCCCGTTGTGGAATTTAAACTGTATAAAAAGGTGGATATACAGAAAATTCACACACACATCACTTATATATAACTTAACCCTGAACTAAAGTACAGGTATTAGGTATCTGTATAAACACTACAAGTCATGTCATGATATCTGCAGGTTTCCAGTAACTGTCAAAATAACAAAATGGTGAAACTATGGCTGAGAGCATTTTTTTTTTTCCAGTTGTTCCTCATGTTTCCTTGCACTATCCCCCCAAAACAAATATCCCAATATGCTACCAAAATAAAGTACAATTTGCTTTGACAAATCATTGTATGATTCACTTGGGTAGATTGAAAAAAGTAAATAAAATGTTTTACCCCCAGTGATTTCTAGAGAAAATATTTAATTATTCACATCTGTCCCTGTCCCAGTGGGGCTTACAATCTATTGTCCCTGCCACCTACACACTCACACACTAGGGTTCAGCCAGAAGCCAATGAACCTACCAGTACGGGAAGAAACCAGAGCACACACGGGGATCTCCCCATACAAACACGGGGAGAACATACAAACTCCACACAAATACGACCCTTTAACTTTTGTTCAGCTGCATTAAACGTCCCCATTTCTGCTCATGGATTCTGAAATACAATTGTTTCTTCCTGCTGAACTGAGGATGTGAACCGGTTAAACCCATATTTTAGCTGTAGATTAGGCAGCACGGTTCATTGACTACATTTAACATTAAAGTCTATTTGTGTTATTCCAGCCTGCACAATGTGCTTTGTTTACTCAACCTTGATATATTTTTAACCGATGAGCTGAACCAAAGACTTTCATTGCAGTTGCGGTGGCGAGACGCTGGCGCAGATGCAAATTATAAGGGCTGTTGACTGTTAATGGGACTCATTAATGTGGCGTATTATAATGCTGTCAATGTTATATAACAATGGAATGATCATTATTAAAAAAAAAAAAAAAAAGCAGAAGCATTAAGAATAAGCGATCAACAGTAATTCTCTTTGGCAAAAATAATAACAAACCAGAAATTGTTTACATCAAGTAATCTAAATTTAAGATATTTAGAATGTCAGACACAAGTGGGTTCTTACAGGATATATAAATCAGTATTACTTACATTAGATTTTATTTACATTTCAGAGAAAAAAACTATTTATAAGGGATCAATCCACACAATTATTTTTAAAAATGAATAAAAAGGTTAATCCAATATTTTGGGTTTTTTGCTGGATATTTACATAAAGGTTTTTTGCAGCCTCGTTAAGCTGTCTCGCTTTATGGCAGCTCACAGCCTCCTCCCTCTGTGCCCTTATGAATAGATCACAAACAATTCATTCACAAATACTTATTGGAATTGGCTGACTGCATGCTGACCAATCAGCAGAAATAAAGTTACCTGTATTGACCCCTCCATCTGATAGTACTTCAGTCATTAGCATTGCAATTATGTTACATCAAGTCGCTGCCATCTATTCAGATTACTTATTTGTGTTTTCCATTCAGACCGCTGCAGGAAGGGCAACACCGATTGAATAAAGGGGAAAACAACAAATGTGTCTGGGGGGGGGGGTGTTATTTCTTTACATTTTATATGTACAATGCAGCTTTTGTATATATTAACAAGAGTGTCATGATACTATTCTCTCTTGTGTATGTAAAAATGAATAACTTTATATTGTATATAAATAGGGTATTGTGACTTTCATGTTGACTAGTAACTCTGTAATGCCACAAGCCGATGCTTTAGTAGGGAGTAAGTAGGGAGTAAGTATACGTCGTACGTCTGGCACAGAAATGTCGCTGCTGTCGAGCGGGACGTATCTTGAGATACACGTGACACAATATACTTACATAGGTGCGCGTTTTTTGGAACAATTTTTACGCATACATTTGAAGCACAAAATGCACTGAGCTCTAAATGAGCCCCAGTGTCCCCCTACTATAACTATATAAGGATATTAGAAGTCTCCGAGGAGCTTGATGACCATAAAAAAAACACAAGTCAAGTACTTCTTTATAATATACAAGGCGAGCCTTATACCCAAGTGTTATTGGCCGTCACTGACCATTATACATCACGGAACGCTTTCACTATAAGTCATGTGACACAGGTGACATCACTACTCACCAAATATAAAGTTATGCTTTATTATATATTACAGAAGTGACATCACCGCTCTTCAAATATATCTACATACGAATGTTGTCCTCACATCCTTATAGATTTATATCTAACGAGCGGGGCGTGAACGCATATAACCCAAACAATTAATTAAACCCCAGCACTTTCCAAGGGCAAGCAACAAAATCGAATACTTAAATACCTATAAAAAAAAAAAGCTGCCTTGTGTGTTTATAGACGGGGTGACTTTGTTGGAACAGATGTGCAGCTAACCATCTACAGCAGGGTTGTCCATCTCGCGGTCCAGCACGCCTGTAAATGTGGCCCAGCAAGAGTTTTGGTTGTGGCAAGGGGGCAGCGCTGTTAATGGAAAAAAAAATCCTGCAAAAAAAGAAAAAGATAACAAAATACTTACCTTGTGGTCACGCGGTCCCTCCCTGGTCTCCTCCTCCGTGCGGCGCTCGCAGTGAATGTCGGGCGTGACGTCATCACGTCCGACATCCATTGCGGAGCACAGCACATAGGAGTCCCCCACGCGAACTATCAGCAGCAGTGAAATGGAAGAAACAAGAGAAGAGGATCAGAGAACAAGCCGATTAAAAGGTAAGTTAAGGAGTTTTTTGTTTTTTTTGTTATTTCAAGGGATGCTAACTAGTGCATAAACTCACCTGGTCCTGGAGCATCACGGACCTTATCTTCCTGTCTTAATGACTGCTGTATTGAAGCCCTTCATAAAATGTTGTAACAATATCACTTGATATTCGACAGCAGCCATTAGCATGTCATTGAAGCACTGAACAACAACAAGGAGCATTAGCATTAGCAATGTTTTCTATGTTTTTTTTGGATGATCAGCTATCGTTAGTGCTAGTGTATTTTATGTGCGGCCCAAAACAACTTGTCGCCTTCCAATGTGGCCCAGGGAAGCTAAAAGGTTGGACACCCCTGATCTACAGCAAAGGGACCCCTTATCTCAGCCCATAATCTGATCAATATGTACATATACGGAATACATAGATATATTCATTTTTAATCCTCTGAAACACTTCTATATTGTTATTAGCACAAAGGGATGCGCCTCTAATTATCAACCCCTCGCCTTAATTTAATGCATCTGAGACGGCTGAAACTTTAACATATTTGTTTGTGAATTGTTTCAATATATTTTTTTTATGTGCAAAACATTTCTATTTTAAGCTTAGTTTCATTTTCAGGAAAGAAAAACAAACAAAAAAGCAAGAATACATAAATAAGATAGATTCCTCTTACTACTTGCCCATTAATCTCAGTTTACCAGAGTTCAGTCTTTTATTTCCCAAACTGCCACTAAGTTTAATGCGATGTAATATAATTATAGTGTCCATCTTTTAATTACACTATTTTACAATAGTTTATATCTTTAATATCTCCTATGAATAAATATTTTTCAATACTAAAACCCTATTCTTGAAATGTCCATACTAGGATTAGTATATTACTATCTAATGTATAGAGCCAATGTGTGCCTTGACTATCAGTTTATTTTATACGCGTTTCACCGCAAGGTTTATAACTGTTTCTGATCTTTATCAATTTTATACTGCTTCTATTTTAACAGCAATGATAAAACACAAATATTGTATCAGTCTGCACCGACGAAGCACAGCCAACAGCCAACTGTAGCGGGAACTAACAGTGTTTCTATCCAATATTGGCAGAATATCATTTTATAACAAACATACGGACTGCAGAAAGCATGCTTAGAATCTTAAATAAATACATTTAACATTCAGTTTGCCCTTAAGCGATTTGAGATGGAGAAATCAATCAGAAGTGTACTTAGGTATAGTAAAATCTTTTCAACGGCGCTACAAATCACAGCTGGCACTGGTAATACTGATAGATGGGCATTTACATCTTACATTGTACCCAAAGTATTTAAAATTCTTCCTCTGTTTGACGTGAGAAAACATCACCTGCTACTTAATGCAAGAATCCTCCGTCCAGTCTCGTTCCCGAGATAAAGGGCCATATTGGGTGATATATAAAGTTAATGAATGCTGTTAACAGCGTCTGACATTAATAGTTTTGTTCCACAAATTCTCTGTGTCCTTTTTTTTTTCTTTACTCGATCAATACCAATAGAGAAAATTTATTTACTAATCCCCATTTTACTATCTCGCCTAATGGCCATAAAACGCATTTGTCTATTTGTTGGCCAGCCTCTGTCTGGGATTAAATTGCCTTATGTTTATTTTATATTTTCTAAGCATAAATAATGCATCATTTTACTTTCTTAACAGCGCTAATTTAAGTAAGTGCGCGGGTTACAGTGTTTTATGTCTTTTATTTATGCTCCTGGGCTTCAGTGAATTAGATTCATGTAGGGAACAACAGAGACGCTTTCATTTATTCGGCGAGTGGGTGACAAGTTTTCTATCATTCATCGTTTTTAGACCATTTGTGATATTCTATGACGCATGTTACTGTACATTGACTTAAATATGACTTGAATCTCAGCTTTCTGTTTAGGTTAAGGGATTTTAACCTATGTTATTTTGAGGAAGTTTGTTAGTGAGATCGCTGTTTTGTGGCAGCGAGATGAGTGGCGAGCGGATGGGACATATTCTGCTACTATTTGGCTTTATACAATGCTTTGTGGAGAATCAGGATGAGACTAAATGGTAAATTCTATATAAACTGTTCCAATATACAGCTATGGCATCTCTTACTCGTAGACCTGTCATCAGGAATGTTTTGAAAAACAGAAAAAATGTAAATAATCGCTGAATATTTCCAAAGGCATTATCTCTTTGTCCTAAGTCATAGGCACCGTGAGGAGCTCTGCTAAACAATTCATTGAAGAGGGGACTGCCAGGAGCAGTGTGGGGATACACAGGGGTAATTATTAAGAGTAGTCTAGTATTTATTGATCGCATGCCTATATAGTCAGCAATTCCTATTAGTGGGCTGACTAAACTCTAGGTAAGCTCAGGCATGCCAGTTTAAGATATATATATATATATATATATATATATATATATAGATATATATGTAGATATAGATATAGATATTATGACACACAGTAGTGCCCCCAGTTCATATTATACCACAGTAATGTCCCAATTCACATTGCCACACATACGTGCCCCCGATTCATATTATGCCACATAATAGTTGTTCTTCCAGTTCAGTTTCAAATATATGTAGCCATCTGTATGTGTGACTCACCCCGTTAGCACATCTTCAGTTCCACAACGGAACCTGGGGGGATCCGCTGCTGTTTCGTCCCTGAAAGCAGCTCCGGCATACCGGATTGCACGGCACTGTGTGCCATGTCTGGCGCGTGTGCCGGGAGTTGCAGACTCCTGGGTAAATGTATCAACTTGGGAGTTTCCGGCGGCTTTAAAAAGTGGAGATGTTGCCTATAGCAACCAAATTCTAGCTATTTGTAGAATGTGCTAAATAAATTACAGCTGTAATCAGGTTGCTATAGGCAACATCTCCACTTTTTAAACCCGACGGAAACTTTCAGCTCGATACATTTACCCCTAAGTGTAGAAAGTTTTGGCTAAGGGGAATCTTGTAACTGAATGCCAAAGTGTTGACTTCAACTTGAAAATAAATGTATAATATAAGAAAATGCACAGAGCCAGTCCAGCGTTTTGCTTACAGCAACTGAATATATTTGGAATTGCTGAATAATTCATCACAAAGTTTTAGATTATCAAAGCCCGGACAAATACATATGTATGGGGAATACATGTGCTAATGGAGAGCACTTTGAGTAAACTTGTCAGATCTGCTGGGTAACAGAACTTTATAAAATGTTCTCCTAATAGGGTGAATAAAAATATCCTCATGTTAGGGAACCGAAGGCGTCATGTTGTCTGCGGCCCGAGGGATCTTATATCATGGTATCTGCAATTTGCAGTTTGCTAATTATCACAGACGAGCAAATTAATAATTTACGAAATCAGTAGCCAGTAAGGCAAGGGGGCCTAATGAAAAGATTCTGCCGTTCAGCAGAAAAATTGTAGCTACGTCTCATTAAGGCTACTTTGGCCACACGTTCGTAAATTTTTACCAATATCTTTAATCCAAACTCTTTCATCAGAAATAAGAATCCCAATGCCTGAACCCCATATCCAGGGCCACCAAGAGAAATTTGTTGCCCTGGTAACACAACTTTCTGGGCCCCTCTCTAAACAAAGCAGGAGAAGGGATTCTCCCCCTATGTCTCACAACACAAACAATTCCAATATATGTAGAAGATGTGCATACCTTCAAAAATATATATACAGTATATTTAAGGATTTTTGATTTCAGAGATATCATAACACCCCAAGACACATAAGTACCCCACCAAGTATAACCCTCACTGGACACATCATAACCCCCTCCCAAACCCAGCATAAACCCCCTAAACACATCATAATCCCCAGGCATATCATAAACCCGCCCAGCATAACCCCCCAGACACATCATAACCCCCAGACACATTATAACCCCACATACACACATCATAAGCCCCCCAGAGTCCCGCATTACCCCCCCTAGACACATCATAACAACTCACACACTTCATAACCCCCACTAGACACATTATAACCCCACACACACATCATAAGCCGACCCAGCCCAGCATATTTACCTTAGCTAAGCTGGTGCAGAGCTGAAACTCCTCCGTCCTCTCCAGGTTGCTGAAACAATGTGGGACGTCACTGTCCGGGGACTGGGAGCTGCTGACAACTGTTAACTCACCCCCCTCCCCTCACCCCCCAAAAAAATGCTGATGAACAAAAAAAATTATTTAAAAATAAACAAATAATTGCCTGACTATGCAGGGCCTGGGCCCCAGTAATTTGTACCCCTGCCCGTCTTGGAGCCCCTGCCTGTATCCATACACAGCAGAAGCCGATTACCATAAACAGGCTGAAATCTTTGCCCTGGTTGATGCGAGGAGTAGGGTAGAATGAGGACACTGCTTGCAATGTACAGAATAGGGAGATGGGGTGCGTAGTTTTACAAAGTAGTGAGAAACAGGATTTAATTTTGCAGATTGGGATTATTAAGAGGACATAAGGGGTGCAGGGGCAGTATGTTACAGGGTGTTCATTACTGTGCAGAGGGGCACACAGCTGCTTCCATTCTGCAAAGTGCTTGTACTAGCTGCGAGGTGCCGGTCTGGTCCCAGTTGCTCTTCGGCAGAGAAGAACGTTCCACTGTAAACTCCAATGGGGCAGGGACTGGTGAGAGTTCTCTGTACAGCGCTGCGGAATTAGTGGCGCTATATAAATAGCTGATGATGATAGTGATTTCTACATTCACTTTACCCAATGTACAAAAAACTTCAAACACCCAAAAGCGCCACAGTGCAATAAAGTCAATCAGAGGTCTCTCATATTCATTATTAACTGAGGTTGAACCGAGCAGTATTTAGGAAATACACTGAAAAGTTGTATTTAATGAAGGGCTGGTTCTAAGTTTTTAGGAGGATGGACCCTCGATGTGACAGTTACACTTTTGATTTTACTCGTTCCCCGCGGGCATCAACATTTTGTCCAGGTGTTGGGATTCCAGTGACCTATAAGTCCAAATGTTTTTATTTTTCCTTCTAAAGCGCAAAGTCGGTGCTGTCTCTCTTATGGTAAAGAGCATTGAGCATGTTGCTGCCATCTACTGATGAGGTAGAATTTTGGGGAATCTTTTGATACTTTTTAGATTATAGATCAATTTACAATACTATAAACCCAATGTGATATGTCCCCATTTCTACAAGTGTTGGTTACATGTTTTATTGCTTGTATAATAAAAGAGAGACATGTTCATTACATGGCGAGATGTTCAGCAGTCTATAAGACGATTGTTTGTGAGTCGTCCATCACAAACCCTTAAAATCTGTTTCTTCTATGGATGAAACATTCCAAACTTTCTTCACCCATGTATGGTACATCTAATCTTTGTTCTTGTATGGCTTTCCTTCAAGTTCCTACAATATCCTGTCCATCTCTCCAAATACACTTTCTAATTATTTAGTAATATAAGCCCATATATTTATCCCATCCATCTATCACCCTTTTGGTGAAAACACCATTTTGTATGTAACATTTTAGTCTCCGTCCATCCAGTTTGTAATCCTGCAGTTCACACATTACTGTTTCTTGTTCTTTAAATCTGTGTCACAATGGGTCAAGGCTTCGATGTGTTCGTGAGGTCACTGTCTGTTCCTCTGCTGGATGTAGGGATATAGGGAGAATATTCTGCTGCTTGAGAGATCGAACAGTGGTAGTGTCAAAATATCTACACGGCCATAGATAGAACCAATCCTACAGATGACCTACAGTCATCATCATCATCTATTTATATAGCGCCACTAATTCCGCAGCACTGTACAGTGTACTCACATCAGTTCCTTCTCCATTACAGTCCTGACATTATCATTGGGAGCTTATATGTGGACCACAAGTTCTTTTACATTTAACATTACTATTACTACAAAAAATAATATAGACTAGCCTGCACATTTGTGATTATAAATTATATAGAACATAAATTATCCCAATCTGACTTGTCAAAGTACCAATGTTGTTATTTCTAGAACATTATCCTCAAGATTTTTCATACTTGTTACTTGAACTAAGATTGCTGAAAGTAACATTGTATATTGGGATAACCAGTGTTCCATCCATACACAGCTCATCTCCTGAAACATTTTGATCCCAGAATAAACCATCCTACGAAACATAGAAACTACCAGGGCAATGGTATACAAGCATGGAAATATAACCCATGTCCAATGGCCAAATTACCATTAAACTAAATGATTACCATGTTAATTCTAAGACCTTTTTCATAATCTTAGTAAGGGCCAAGTTCTTAATTATTTTTAAATTAAGTTCCCCATTTGTCACACAATGTAATAAACACCATTCCTTAACTCCTGTAAAATACATTTAGTCAATTGTACAATATAACTAACCTGCAGGAGAGGATGAATAAGTCTATATTAATATCAGTCCCTGTGACAACAACACAATCTTATTGTTACACTGATGTGTTTTACAGAATAACTGCTATTGTGTTGTATATCTAGCCGTATTCATCGCAGACAGCATATATCTTCTGTTACAATGCAGCAATGAGGCATGCCGATATGAGTGAGCTTACATAGATGTAATGAGGCAGTTTGTGTGTCTGCTGACTTGTATCTGCAAATATATATCCTCCGCTCATGTATATCACCCTGCGTGAGATACTGGAATCAGAAGCAATGTGGGTATAAAAATCATTGTGACCATAAATGTCCGTTCTATAGAATAATACAACATAATAATTTAGCACAGAGAAAAATATTTAACGGCATGCGTTTGTTTATCATTTTTATTTGTTCAGTTCTGTAATAAGTAACTTGCAAACCGATTTAGCTAACCAATGCCAAATCCAACGTATGCTATCCATGGATTAATGCCGAGATTATACACAATCCAAGGAAATCTTCCTGCATTCAAGCATTACGATCGATCAGAAGAACAGAATATACACAACACCATCTCTTCTGTATAGAATCTGCTCTGCTTTAATGCATACCAAGTTACACATTTTTATAGTACTTTTGAGGAACTTGTTCATGTGCAAAAACAGTTGACGAATCACAAGATTAGTTTCCCGACAAGCCTGCGCTTGTACTTGTTCTAGCGTTATGGCGCAATTTTCCAAGAAGCCTTAAGGTATTACGTTATTTGAAATGAGCTACTTCTGCAGATTTTTACTTCTGCTTCTAAAATTCTCTGCAAAACTTCTTACAAATTCTAGAATATATCCCTGAGCATATTAAAATGTGAAGCATTCTTAAAGGTGCACTACATTTTATATAAAATACATTATCACCGACTTGAAATGCTGGTGAAGGGAGGTTGAGCTGCAGGACCAATCACAAGCCTCGATTAATTGATTGCAGTTTATGATTGGGCCTCCCACTCATCAACCCCCTGGTTTTCGGCAAGCAGAACAGAGGTGCCCTGGGGGGGAATGACTGCACGCAGGAGCCCCCTGTGCTTTGGACAGGGGGAGAGGCACCTTGTAAACCATTTTATTCTGTGGTAGTACAAGTTCAATTTAGTTAAAGTTTAAAATATTTCAAAACATTGTTTAGCTTTAATCCACTACCTTTTCTGCTGAAATATAGGACTTATCTGCACCCGTTGTTAAAGAGAGGTGCATGGCGGTGTCTGCAGGGGTGCAACATCGTTCACTGTCTGATGGGAGAATCCGCACAGAGTGTTTGTTAGGAACATGAATTCACCTGGATGTGCATCCGAGTACTAACGTTTCATTTTATTTTTTCAGAGCCAGAGAATTTCAACAAAATTTTGGAGGGTGCCTACCGGTGAGTCGCAGAGCATTTTCTCTCCGCAAAAAAGTAACTTATCCCCCAACAGTTTAGTGTTCGGCATTGGGACGCGACGTTGACCACACACCCATTGCTTAGAGCTGTATAACACTAGTCTGCTCCCTACCTGTCCACACACTGCAGCAACGCTCCAGTAACAGGGTGAATGAAAGATACTTGTCAACATTCCCACCCTCAGGACAAATGTCTGGGACAGAGCCTGAAAGTCTGGACTTTTCCATCAAAATCAGGACAGTTTGGAGATATGAAGTAACCCAGTTTACCCAACAACCTTTAGTTCAAAACTAAACACGACACTCAGTGGAAACAGCCATTATTTGTGGGCTAAACAATAAACAAAGTGCAGAGTGTCAATAAATAGTGACATCACTTCCTGCTTCAGTGATGTCACCAGCAGGGAACACATAGGCTGCGTTTATATGAACATTGGTTCTGTCCTTTCAGAGCTACAACGGGGCTGATGCAGAATAGAAATCGCTCCGTTTGTGCCTGGAGGAAAGGGACGCGCCATGGTAGGTTAAATACGGTAAAGTCATGTTCGCACAAATGCGGCTCATACAGACCTGCAGAAACACACTGCTCACCTGTTAGAAGGTGGATCTTGTGCACCTGCAAGAGGAAGCTGACGATGTCCTGGCGCATAGGACAGCAATGCGCAGACGGAGACATCTACATATTGTGTGTTATACGTTCTATTTCTGTGCTCTTTTTTTTTTTTTGGAGTAATTTACACCCATTTTGTGAACAACTCTGAATCAGACCCAAAGTATCATAAGTATTGTTAAAATATATTTTCCTGTATTGTGTGTTATGCCCAGAAACATGAAAATCGCTATCACAATAATAATAATCTAACCACTTCCATCAAGAATCCTCCTGATAAAGGTTCTGTCACTGAATCCTTAATTAAGTTCTATATGTGAATAGAAATATGTCCCTAATGAACTATATTCAGGATGTGACTTGATTGTATTCTGAGTAATGATTGTCTATTTACATGTATTATCTGCCGCCGTTGTCTTGTTGTTTTTCTGATATTTATATTTTATATGTGTATAAAAAAGAAAAAGAAAATATTTCTCTGTATTGAAAGGATATTTCCACTTCCATTAAATCTATTCGGAAAAAAATGCACATGTGAGGTCTGGATCATATAACCCAGCAATACTTGGCCGCCGTGGAATAATCCTGATTTGTTTGATTGCACACATACTAAGGTCGATAAATAAATAGCATAAAAAGTAAGTAATTTGCTAGTTAGTATCATAAATAATATATGTATAATATGTATACTATATATAATATGACAGTATGTGATCTGGTATTTGTCTTCCTGAGGACTCCACATCATGCCTGCCCATAGAGGGTGCAGTCTCACTAGAAGACAATGTAATCCTGTCCTTTGTCTCCTTAAACTGCACTGTACAATTACACAGTCACACAAGCTTGTTTAAGACATTAGTGTGTACAGGGCAAAAAAACATTTGAGGGTGACCTGTAGCTGTATCCCAAAGATAGAGTGTACTAAATATTTTAAAGAGAGATGTACAATAAAGAATTAAATACATATGAATTAAACCTCACTTTATCAGTTTGATTGGAGTCATATCATAACCCTGTGCTGCTGGGGACCCTGCTCCTTCCACTATATAACTCTCAGTCTGTGGCTTCCTGCTGCCTCCATTCCCTTCCTCACATCATGTCACTGCCCCTGTCACATACAGCCCTGTCCTCACTAACACATCACTCATCTCCTGATATACTCTGTGCTGCTGGGGGACCCTGCTCCTTCCACTATATAACTCTCAGTCTGTGGCTTCCTGCTACCTCCATTCTCCTCCTCACATCATGTCACTGCCCCTGTCACATGCAGCCTTGTCCTCACTAACACATCTCTCATCTCCTGATATACTCTGTGCTGCTGGGAGACCCTGCCTCTTACACTATATAACTCTCAGTCTGTGGCTTCCTGCTGCCTCCATTCCCCTCCTCACATCATGTCACTGCCCATGTCACATGCTGCCCTGTCCTTACTAACACATCACTCATCTCCTGATATACTCTGTGCTGCTGGGGACCCTGCTCCTTCCACTATATAACTCTCAGTCTGTGGCTTTATGCTACCTCCATTCCCCTCCTCACATCATGTCACTGCCCATGTCACATGCTGCCCTGTCCTTACTAACACATCACTCTTCTCCTGATATACTCTGTGCTGCTGGGAGACCCTGCCTCTTACACTAGATAACAGGGACTTTGGCTCTTGTTATGCTAAGGTTAAGGTTTTATTTATTTATTACTTTTTTATTTGAGAATAACTTTATTCTAGCAACTTACTTGAAAGTGGAGACTACTCTCTTTAAAACAATGTCTTTTGTGTTCCTTGGAAGCAAGGGGGGTAAGATGGAAACCTAAGGAAGTCTAATGGTGGACCCAGGCCAAGTGCCCCATTGGCCTCTTAAAACAGCCCCAAAACAGAGATCAGGAGACTATAAAATAAAAAGTTGTTTGTCATTGTTTCATATTATAATCAATAAGTGTAGTTTTGACTGTTGAGCTGTTAGCAAGTTTCATATTTTGATTATTTTATAATTTTTAGTATCGACTCCCTTGGTTGCATAAAACAAACATACAAATCCTTCCTGTTCTTGTTTCCGGGAAACAGAATGTTCAGTTTCTGCTTAGAGCCTCTTTCTTTATGGGGTTCAGCCTGAACCATTATTAGAGGAGAACGTGTTCCCCATTTATTCTTTCTTATATCCATCATCAGCTATTTATATAGCGCCACTAATTCCTCAGCGCTGCACAGAGAATTCACATCGGTCGCTGACCCATTGGAGCTTACAGTCTAAATTCCCTAACATACACCAAGAGAGATACTAGGGTCAATTTAACAGCAGCCAATTAACTTACTGGTTTGTTTTTGGAGTGTGGAAACCAGAGCACCCAGAGGAAACCTAGGCAAATACGGGGAGAACATACAAACTCCATAAGGCCATGGTCAAGGAATGGAACTTATGACCCCAGTGCTGTGAGGCAGAAAGGTTAACCACTGAGCTACCGTGCAGTCCTAAGGGTTACAGTCCTCAGGAATCACTTGCTTTACACATGCTGTTCTACTTTACTAAACCGACTTCTTACATGGGAGCAGAAATGGTTGTAAGTTTAAGTAGTTTGAAATCTGAAGATTTCTCTTTTCTTCAAACAACTCAGTTGTCAGAATGAACACTTACTGATAGCTTATGATTACTTCAAATCTCCCCACGTTTGATGTTTATTTTTAGAAGTGTGAATTATGGGGATTTTTTCTGGCTAATCCTGAATAAAAAGTATGCATAGTTCGAGCGGGTGACTGTCTGTTCCCCCCGCTCAGAGTACATTCTTGACATTCCGCCTACTTTAGGCACTTTGTGAAATCTTTATCCTGCTAAAACCCTGCTGAGAGCGCAGCCCAATATTTCTCGAATTTGCATTGCCAATTCTTTCCCATGTCTAAACCGGCGTTCTTATCATCAAATAGCTGCACAGCTTTATTATGGAAAGGGCGCGGAGTTAATGAAATTGGCACTAAACATGTATCAGCATTTTGCAGGATTAAAAAAAAAAAAAAAAAAAAAGATTCTTCTAAGCATTAAAATATTTTCGATGCGCTGCAATTTAAGCTGTACACAGGCAGAGCTTAATATGGACATTAATCTATTCTAGGTACTAAATTGTACAGTCATTCAGGATGTGCCGAGTTTTATTAATCCTATATATTTCTCTGCTTGTGCATCAGATAAAACAGTTGTCTGTAAGGATACCCTTTGCGAGGGCGCCAGAGGAGGTGCCAGCCTTGGGTGGGGGCAGGATGCCAATACAGAGGGTGCAATCATAAAGTTTTTCAAATCATATATTGTTAGTAGGAACAAGTAGACAGCATTCTGCACTCTAATCTCTGTGCTGTTTGTACAGTGAAGTTCAGCATCTAAATGGAGTCTTTTGTGCAAATAGTACAGCATTGTTAACCAATTAGAGAAGTAAGTACTGACGGCTAGTCGGTAATGACAGCCCATAGTTCTTCCCCCCAAGAAACAAGCACATAGAGTAAAAATTTTGTGAGTAATAGAACTTCCCTCACTAATTAGGAGACCGGGCTTTGTACTGTGCACAAGTTACAAGACTACAGTCTATATTGTTCACTAGTCACAGGACTGTGGTCTGCATTGTACACTAGTCACAGGACTGTGGTCTGCATTGTACACTAGACACAGGACTGTGGTCTGCATTGTACACTAGTCACAGGACTGTGGTCTGCATTGTACACTAGTCACAGGACTGTGGTCTGCATTGTACACTAGTCACAGGACTGTGGTCTGCATTGTACACTACTCACAGGACTGTGGTCTGCATTGTACACTAGTCACAGGACTGTGGTCTGCATTGTACACTAGTCACAGGACTGTGGTCTGCATTGTACACTACTCACAGGACTGTGGTCTGCATTGTACACTAGTCACAGGACTGTGGTCTGCATTATACACTACTCACAGGACTGTGGTCTGCATTGTACACTACTCACAGGACTGTGGTCTGCATTGTACACTAGTCACAGGACTGTGGTCTGCATTGTACACTACTCACAGGACTGTGGTCTGCATTGTACACTAGTCACAGGACTGTGGTCTGCATTGTACACTACTCACAGGACTGTGGTCTGCATTGTACACTAGTCACAGGACTGTGGTCTGCATTATACACTACTCACAGGACTGTGGTCTGCATTGTACACTAGTCACAGGACTGTGGTCTGCATTGTACACTAGTCACAGGACTGTGGTCTGCATTGTACACTACTCACAGGACTGTGGTCTGCATTGTACACTAGTCACAGGACTGTGGTCTGCATTGTACACTACTCACAGGACTGTGGTCTGCATTGTACACTACTCACAGGACTGTGGTCTGCATTGTACACTACTCACAGGACTGTGGTCTGCATTGTACACTACTCACAGGACTGTGGTCTGCATTGTACACTACTCACAGGACTGTGGTCTGCATTGTACACTAGTCACAGGACTGTGGTCTGCATTTTACACTAGTCACAGGACTGTGGTCTGCATTGTACACTAGTCACAGGACTGTGTACCATATTTAAACAACAAATCAAAAATGACTAAGTCCACGGCGCAAAGCAATGTATCAAATCCAAAAGGCAGCCTGTAGCAAACTATATAGGAAACACCAATCCCTATCGAATATATATATACACACAGCAAATTTGCAAACAGGCGCCAATCATCTGTAAATTCACCAAAATATAAAATCAAAAAAGTCCAGAAAAAGTATATATAAATGTAGAGGAAGTCCTATGTTCCAAAAGGCACAGTTATGGAATCTTCTGATCAAGTCGAGTGTTCCAATATTCCTCATAAGTCATACATGCAAAAGAGAAGGAGAAAAAACATAGTGCAATCCACATATATATAAAGAATGTAGATGGAGGAGAAAAATCCCTATGTACTCCGTGCAATAATGGATAAACGGGAACACCTCACGTGATGATGGGTTAAACTTAACCCCTCAGGGTTGCGCACTCACCAAATAGTATAATAAAAACAAGCCTGTACGCAAGATGCAACTCCCCAGACTCGTCGGTCCTCCAATCCACAATATCACTCGACAATACCGGACAGACAGCGCGGTCAAACTATGCCCGAGATGCAGCTCCCCACAAACATCGATCCAACAATGCAGAGCTTCCTTCAATTAAATCGAACTCCAAAAAAGGAAAAATGCTCCATAGTGTGACAACGTATGGGTAATTTATTACAAACAATTAAAAACTGAACAAACAAATAAACGTCAGGCGGGACCTGATCAGTAGGGATAGGTGGACCCTTACCGTGCTCAGAAGGGCAAAAAGCGTGTCTAAATGTAGTGAGTCAAATCCCGGGAAACTCACTACAAAGCTCCGTTCTGCCAGTAATCACCACCCGATCAACGGAAGCAGGAACACTTCCCACTGCAGGTCTCACGTCTGACGTCACAAATCTCCCGTCATCCAACGCGTTTCGGCTCCTCTAGAGCCTTTCTACATGCCTTGAGAAAGGCTCTAGAGGAGCCGAAACGCGTTGGTTGACGGGAGATTTGTGACGTCAGACGTGAGACCTGCAGTGGGAAGTGTTCCTGCTTCCGTTGATCGGGTGGTGATTACTGGCAGAACGGAGCTTTGTAGTGAGTTTCCCGGGATTTGACTCACTACATTTAGACACGCTTTTTGCCCTTCTGAGCACGGTAAGGGTCCACCTATCCCTACTGATCAGGTCCCGCCTGACGTTTATTTGTTTGTTCAGTTTTTAATTGTTTGTAATAAATTACCCATACGTTGTCACACTATGGAGCATTTTTCCTTTTTTGGAGTTCGATTTAATTGAAGGAAGCTCTGCATTGTTGGATCGATGTTTGTGGGGAGCTGCATCTCGGGCATAGTTTGACCGCGCTGTCTGTCCGGTATTGTCGAGTGATATTGTGGATTGGAGGACCGACGAGTCTGGGGAGTTGCATCTTGCGTACAGGCTTGTTTTTATTATACTATTTGGTGAGTGCGCAACCCTGAGGGGTTAAGTTTAACCCATCATCACGTGAGGTGTTCCCGTTTATCCATTATTGCACGGAGTACATAGGGATTTTTCTCCTCCATCTACATTCTTTATATATATGTGGATTGCACTATGTTTTTTCTCCTTCTCTTTTGCATGTATGACTTATGAGGAATATTGGAACACTCGACTTGATCAGAAGATTCCATAACTGTGCCTTTTGGAACATAGGACTTCCTCTACATTTATATATACTTTTTCTGGACTTTTTTGATTTTATATTTTGGTGAATTTACAGATGATTGGCGCCTGTTTGCAAATTTGCTGTGTGTGTACCATATTGTTTACTAGTCACAAGACTGTGAACTGTATAGTGCACTAGTCACCGGACTATGGCCTTTATTGCACACTAGTCACAGGATTGTGGTCTGGATTGCACACTTGTCCCAATTGGGCTCTGCATCCTACCTCACTAGCCAACTGTGGTCTGCTTTGGCATATGAATCAGCTTTGAACATTAGCACAGTGTGGGGCCAGTTTGTAGACGGGTCATCTGAAGAAAAACTTAAAAAATAGTTAAAACAGTGAAATACAAATGTGTAAGGCACACAGGGGTCTTAAGATTAAGATTGCCTGATCTTTATAAGAAACATATAATATGTTATATCAGATGAACTGCCATGGTAATGTTTCATTAACTCATTGATATACAATGTCCCCTCTATATACCACTCCCATTATAAGACCACTTTCCTCTTACCATCAGGTATCTTCTCTGCATTAAGGCAATAATCTATATTATGCCCTCTGGAAGTCACCTTAATAGCGGATTCCTCAGTCTCACACTGGTCTTGGCCTACGTAGTGTTATAAATATGTGTCCGGCGCAACAAATATATTTTACTTCCCAAAATAGAATATTTTTTCCTTTAAAGCATAAACTGTCTCCCTACCCCTCTAAATCCCTCAACCTCCTCCAAATAGGCAATTAACAATTTACGGGTATATTTAAGCTGCGGGTTTGATAAAGTGGAGATGTTGACTATAGCAACCAATCAGATTCTAGTTATCGTTTATTTAGTACGTTCTAAAAAATGACAGCTAGAATCTGATTGGTTGCTATAGGCAACATCTCCACTTTTTCAAACCCGCAGCTTAGTAAATATACCCCTTAGAGTCCCATGGAAACACCGATCTGGAAATCCCTCAGTGCTGAAAGAAATACACAGGGCCACGGATCGAGGGCCACATGGGCCTGGAGCTGAAAATCATTAATAGCCTATTGTCAGTACTGCCGCCCTGCTGGAGGTGGCGTGACCATGACGGACAGCTCGCTGTGGGCCTCTCATATACATTTCTTACACAGAGGACACCTGGGCTGTCTCTCACAATATATATACTACACCTTACAGTGTACTCTTCTTGTGGGAGAGCTTTTCCAATATATGTGTTTAGACTGTGTAGTATCATAATCATTATGATTGAGTTTAGAAGGGAAGGTTGAAAATAGATATCAGGGCTTTAATGTCTTGCAGGGACACTATGTTTATAATAAATAATAGCGTTAATAATGCATGTCTTCTTTAATAAAGAATAAGTGTGCTTTCAATACATTATTATATAGTATATTATTATACTGTAGCTGCTGGAGTTCTTCAAAGATTGAGCTGGGACAGTGGGACTAGGTGTAAATAAAATTCCACAAATGGAGAACAGCAGAAGTAACACAACTTATTGGCTGATTTTATCTAAACGACTCAATTCAGCAAGAGGAGGACAAGTGCCGCAGACATCTAAAGCTGGATCTGGATGGACAGTGAGTCCTCCTGGATGAGTCAGGGCCTGGTTCAGCTAGAGACCTACGCCCGTTTGCGTAACGTAGCTTTGCGTTTCTTCGCATTGTGCATGCTCAGAAAGTGAATGTACGCAACTGGGGCTTTGCACACCTGCGACTTTTTGCCACTTACAGCTCCTTACACCTAAAGAGGTGTGACGGAGGAGGAAAGGGGCGTAACGTAGGCAGCGCACAGTAAGGGCGTGTGCAATTGCGTACAGATCCAGACCGGTATATAGTCCCAGATACGGCTGAAAAAATTATTATATTTTCGGGTGATCAGGTGTAAGTTGCGGATGATGATGATGGAACCTGGACTAGTGAACCACTTGTAATTAGAGATTTCCGAATGATTCCCAGACACTTATTGAGACTTTAGTAGTCGCTCAGCCATAGATTAGGATTGCTTAGTGTATTCTAGCAAATATTATTTTTTTATACACATGTTATAATTTTTTTCCTGCTATATTAGCTAGGTTATTCAAGTTTAAATGATGTATCTTGTAACTTATGAAATAAAAGGTTTAGTACATGTTCGCGGGTTGGGTGTACATGTCGAGGGGTGCACCTGTTGTCTGTCGTCCAGCGGACGCATCTGCTGCTCATTCACACCTTGACGCAACTTTAGCTCTGAATACGTCGTACATACACATACGCTTGCGTGCAACTTTTTCAGTCGGTAATAAGGCTTGAGCCTGCGTTCCACTCCATAGTTGCGCAGTAGAAGTTGGTGTGAAGTGATGCGCGGTCCTTCTACCCCCCCACCCCTCTGACACAACACAGTGAGCACTGGGACGATTCAGGGAAGAACCTCCCGGATGGACTTATTCAATTCTAAAAATTCTAAACAACATCTCATATAGAAAAATTATATTGGCAGCTGACGTGAACAGATTGGTCATAGACCTAATCGGGAGCTGTACCGGTAGGCCGGTGGCATCTTGGGGCTGCCTGAGGCATTTACATAATGCCTCTGGTCGCCTGGGTGCTGCTTGAGTCTACCACAGGCTTCCTGTGCATGGTCGTGTCCTTCTTTGACAAAGCATTGGTCCTACGAGGCTCCCATAATCTACGGAGTCGCATAGGACCAATATTGTACTTGGAGCTGAAGTGAGCTGTGCGAGCACCTCTACGCTACCGTGAAGCCAATAATAAGGTAGTTTGCCTGTCAGTTTTATTAACTACAATCTATATTTGTATTATTATTATTATCGTAGATTTGTAAGGTGTCACAGTACTCTGCAGCGCTGTACAGTAGGGAAAGCAGTACATGCATAAATCAGGGACATACAAGATAGAAAAAATAAATGCAGAAATGAAAACAAAGTGTATGGAGAACCCTGCTCATTAGAGAGCTTACATTCTAAGTGGGAGAGGGCACAGCTGAGACAAGAGGAGTAAATTTATTTCAGAGTGGAGTCTGGGATAGTTGAGGGTGCATTAGTTTGAATAGTGTTATAGAGGATAAGGTCACCTCTAATAAAGAGATGGGTTTTCAAAGAGCATCTAAAGGTTTGAAGGCCGTGGGAAAGTCTGATTGAACGTGGTAGGGATTTCTATAAGTGAGGAGCAGCACGGGAGAAGTCTTGTAGGCGGGACTGAGAGCTGGTTACCAGAGACGAGACAAGGCGCAGGTTAGAGGTTGATCTAAGAGGGCGGGAGGGAGAGTATTTTGATATGAAATTTGAGATGTATGCAGGGGTAGTGTTGTTGAGGGCTTTGTAGGTAAAGATGAGTAATTTAAATTTGATTCTGGAGGACACAGGGAGCCAGTGAAGGGATTTGCAAAGTGATGCAGCAGATGTGGAGCCGTGAGAGAGGAAGATCAGTCTTGCAGCAGCATTTAGGATGGACGGAAGTGTGGATATATGGGTGTCAGGAATGCCAGATAGCAGGAGGCTGCAATAGTCAAGACGGGGGAGATGATGAGAGAATGGATAAGAGTTTTGGTAGAATGCTGCGAAAGAAAAGGGTGTATTCTGGCAATGTTATTAAGGTGGAGTTGACAGGACTGGGAGAGATTCTGTATGTGAGGAATAACGCAGAGGGCACAGTCAAGTAACACCAAGGCAGCGGCCTTGATATTTTTATTTGTATTTGTGAGGACTGCCTTACCTACCAGAGATGGGCTAGGACTAACGATGTGCTAATCTTGTCTTTTTTTGTGCTGGGCCCACCCATGTGAGGACACTTTCAGGATTTTTTACAGGGGCACTTTAAGTTCCCAAATCGCCCCTGGGAGCTGATCTATTTTCTCCTCTTTCATTGGGGAGGACTGGAGCTGCAACCCCATCAGGTTTGATCTCGTATCGACTATTGTAATGCCCTCCTTCCTGGCTTTACCAAAATCAGACTTCAGCCCCCTACAATCTATTTTGCACGCAGCGGCTAGATTGATTTTCCTTGTAAACCGTTCTCCCTCTGCTGATCCACTCTGTCACTCTCTGCATTTGTTGCCTGTTTTTCAACGAAAACAATATAAAATTCTTCTACTAACATACAAGGCCATCAACAAAATTGCACCGACATACATCTCCTCACTTGTCTCAAAATATCTCGCAACTCAACACCTCCGTTCTCCACAAGATCTGCGTCTCTTCCACTCTCATCACATCCTCCCATTCTCGGTTACAGGACTTTTTTCGGGCTGCACCCACTTTGTGGAATTCCCTCCCTCGCAATAAGACTTTCCTCTAGTCTTCCAACCTTCAAGCGTTCTCTGAAGACCCACCTCTTCAGACAAGCTTATTATATTCCTCAACCAGCATCTTAATCTCCCTAGGTTACCCTATTACCAACCTCTACACAGCTAACACAAGACAACAACCCTCTGACCAACATAGTTGTGTGACTGAGCATACAGCTCAGTAAATACTTTGTAACTTTTGCATTCTAGCTGGACAAATATTCAATATGATGTAGCACTTACCCTTGTGTATCAAACCATTGTCCCATAGATTGTAAGCTTGCGAGCAGGGCCCTCTTACCTCTCTGTATGTATGTATTATCCAGTATTGTTTTATTACTGTTTGCTCCCAATTGTAAAGCGCTACAGAATCTGCTGACGCTATATAAATAAATATTGATGATGATGATGATGATGGTCAGGGTCATTATTAATCTCACCCTGGACATACAGACTACATACGTGATCTTTTCTGGGACCCACTTCTACAAAATAAATCATCAGAATGGATCTATATCGGGGAAATGCTGAAATCAATTAATCCTCTAGGAGCCATACGTTGTAGGTGACCTCACCCTGTATCTATCTGTCCTTCACAATGAATAAGTAAATGATTTATAGCGTGTCCTCCTGGGGTTCCTGTATGGTGTATAAAGTGTTGTGACAAAGAATGTGATGTCAACCCTTTCATGTGTATTCCTGCAAGTTATGTAGTTTTTAGATTCTCTTGATTTAAAAAGATATCTATTCAATTAATTGCTTCATTCTTACTTATTTTTTGTTTTTGTGAGAATACTAGCTCCTTTCCATGTTATTACAGTTTGAGCCTTGGGAAAAAATATAATAAGCTGATCTGTTGTTTGTTTTCTTCTAAACTCTAAGAAAATAAGATGCTATTTTTTCCTGCTCTGGATCTAGCGAGGTTCAGCGAGGTAGGAGGAGGACATCGTTAGGTGCTTTTTACCGCTGCCACACTACACTGTTCTATGTCCTTTTGTGTAAGACTTTAAATAAAATGATTAGTGCAAATAATGATTCCCTAATAGCACATTAACTAGAAAATCTCGACTAGTGTGGGAGAAGAATAAACCAAGGTGAGCCTGAAAGCAGTTGGGAGCTTAAACCACTATAAATTTATCTGGCTTTAGTCTGACCTCCTGACTTCACCACTCTGTGGGAAGGAGAGCTGACTGCTGTATGTGCATTAATGCCGTGTTACTAATTTCTACATTATACATTGTAACAGCTAATCATTAACTAGACAGAGAGTGCTGGGCTCTGAGCTATAATGTACCGCTAATGACTGCAGGCTTGTTCTTCTCATATGTAGTTTGTACATGTCTCCAGTAAGATAATCCTGATCCCACTCAATGTCTGACTATATCCCAGTAAATGGGTACAAGAAGCACCTGCTCATTACAATGTACAGAAAAATGTCTCATTTAAAATAAAAAAAATGTCATCAATGCAAAGTCTGACTTTTGAGTCTTTATCCTCCGTGTGACATTCAGTAAATGTGCAGGTTGGATGCTAATAATAAAAACTGTTTGTGAACCTGCATTTTCCATATTGGTTTAAATGGACACAAATCTCTGGTACAGCAGTTCTGAAGTGTCCAAGTGATAGTCACATATGCTCATTTTCTTAAAAGAGAAATCCATGTAGGAGCAATATGTTCCAAGTACTCCGTTTCCCCAGTAGCAGAACCCCGAAGGTCTCATGACCTTGGATCAACATAGCTTGGAAGTTACTGTCATCAGCACCTGCTTTAGACATCCATTTAATTCCATCTGTGAAAGGAAGATTACTTACCTGCTCGGTGAGGAACAGGTAAGCACCCGGCAGCTTCCCGACGTTTCCCGGCCTTAAACCAAGCGAATCCTGAGAAGATTCACTTTGGTACAATCAGAGACCACCACGGCAAGCCAATCCCTGCGCCAACCCCCCGTCCCCTCACAACAGCCATTGATAGCGGCGTGGTTCAATTTGACCGTGGAGAGAAACTTACGAGGAGCTTCAGATAGGGAAACGTGAGAACCAGTGATACCCAGTGGAGAGCACCGAGTCAAGCAGGAAGACTTCAGGCTCAACAA
The DNA here is from genome assembly GCF_038048845.1 of Mixophyes fleayi. Lineage (NCBI taxonomy): Eukaryota > Metazoa > Chordata > Amphibia > Anura > Limnodynastidae > Mixophyes > Mixophyes fleayi. Next base: position 7,104,937 of record NC_134406.1, read on the forward strand.
AGAAGACGTTGAGAAGAGCGGAAGACGGTAGGTCAAGCTAGAAGACATCGGCAGCCAGCAAAGGGATGGCTTAAAGTTGTTAATCACAGTCCCCCCTTTTCCCTTCGCTGGTGCTAAAGATTGCCAGCTGCAGGTAAAGGTAGATAGTAATAACTAAGGCTTTTAGCCTGATTTGTGACAATTGAGGCCAAAAATTAGGACCTCTGCAGATTTGTTATGACAATTTCTCTTAATAGAAGGAATATACAGGAACATCAATCTACATTTTGAGAAATATCTCTCATCATATACTAAAACCATTTGGAATCCCCCCCAAAAAACTCCTGCGAATTATAGTGATTGGTTGACAAGGAGACTGACTACTAAACACACAATGAGTCACGGTTCTGAAAAGAGAAGAACTCCCGGAAAGTCATCAGTGGGTGAACAATTATACCTTGATAATTTAGGGTGTACATATTTTTGATGGCTTAGAACAGAGCCGTCTACTTGTTACAATTCTCTTTTTACTGCTGATGAGCATGTTACATGTTACAATTATGTTTTACAACTCATTTTTATTATTATATTTATGTATCATTATTATTATTCTGTATGTTTATAGTGCAAAAAAAGTGATTAACGTTTCTTTTTATCACACCTACTTGTCTACATCTGGATCCAGCCGACCTTCATTGAGTGTATTTGAAACGTTCCCACTACCGAATTAATGGCTGTGGCGTTCTCCTGCCATGTGAGAGGACAGTGGTCACATTAGCCTCGTTCTAAAGCCAATAAGCACAAGCATGATCTAGAACTCCAATATATTTGTTAAGAAGCCTCCTAATGTCTGTGTGAGATCAAGCCTGTATTGTAACTGATCAGAGGTTTAAAGCTCTGATTAAAATCCCTGATGGTATGTAAAGGTTTAGCTATAATGGGCCTTTTTCATCAAGGTACGTATTTGCAGATTTTGAGCGTATTGTACGCAAAATTACTCTGTGATTAAGTCCTGACGCTGCGCAGAGCATTTCATGGGAGCCAGAAATTCCCTCTTAAATACTCAGTCACCTTCCCTTCAATCTCAATAAAATATTGTGTCCGGCAAAACTAAATCTCACTTTGCATATAGGTGTAAAATATGGCACAAAACTGTGCCTGGCCAACAAGTAGTTATTAACGCCCCTCATCCGCCGGCTCCTCCCGTCAGGTGATGTAAAATGTCGTAACAATGTAGCTGCTGCCACTTTGGCCTGCAAAACCACTTGGACGCATTGAAGCAAAACAAGTCACATGACATTAAACCATGTTAATTTAGGAGGAGGGGCACACTGCCACCCATGAAAATCTGCTGCCCTAGGTACAAGTCTTTGTTGCTCCTGGGACAGCTCAGAGTAGAGGGATAAACTGTATTTTCCAGCGTCAGAAGTCTTGAGGTTAATATTTACAAATTGGGATAAAGGTGTCTGCAATGAACTAATTTCACTGCAAATCTGTAATGTTAACCTCAGTATCATAGTTGTAAAATGCACAAACTTCACATTTATGTGTCACCTTTACTCTCCTTACAGAGGAAACCTGTTGTTTTCATAATAGGTGATTTGAAGGAACAATTACAATAACAGTTACATCTGACTGTATCAATGTGTTGTCGTCTGTAATGTATGACGGCTCTGAAGGAGTTAAGCAGTTTCTCCCTTTATGTATCTTACTCGATTTACGCTTTAGTTTCGGGTACATAATGCGACTGAAGAACATTTTCTAAAACAAAAAGAGAAAAAGCATCCAAAAGATAAAAGGAAAATTACACTTAAATTGGGGATTTTTAGGAACAAAAAGATGAGTTTCCTGAAAGCCGGGAAAATGACAGAAAATGAGGCGTGCTGTGAAAATAATATGTTGATTTTTTTTCCACCCCCGGATGGTTCTGTAAAATCTGTCACACACTTGTCTTTCTCTGCGCTCGTCTCGTCCTGCTGTGCAACCTTTTCAGGATGAGCTACAAGAGGATTCGCGCGCACTGTTCAAACCACTTATACACATTCAGGGCGGCTTTTCTCGGACAGAGGGGGCTTTACAGAAACCTGTGAGACGTGTGATGACAAAGCAGCCAGAAATAACGTGAAATGTACCCTCTTCAGAGTGGTGAGAGCCGAGGTTAAATTTGCGCGCTGAGAATGTCTCTGGTGGTGTTGGTTGGTTTAGTTCTGTGTTACATCGGCTGACTTTTTAGATACTGTCGTGTTTTTTTTTGCTGAATTTAATAAAATGAAATCAAATAGAAATATTAAAAATTAAATATATATATATTTGAAGAAAAGTATCTACAAATGAACAATAAGCCTAAAATTATAAATAACAAAATGGAAGGACCCAGATGTATTTGGGCACTGGCTGCTGTGCTGGTGGGGTCTTCCGCCTTCTCTAGTCCAGGTTAGGACCTGTTTCCATTCCAGTGCTCCTTGGCCTGTGTTAGAGGTGCATCACGGGGGTATTTTTTTTGCAGTTTTATAAATGACCTTTATGTTACTTTTGGCATTCCTCCCAAGTGTCCCAATTGTATCAGGACAGCCCCATTGGTGGACCTTGAAGTGGGTGGAGTTACCACATAAGTGGGCGGAGCTTTATCAAAAGTTGGTGTGGTTGGCCGGAAAGTGGCCATTTTTGGAAGGATTAAGGGTGGGTTTTGGGTAAATGAGAGGGGTATGGCTTATTTTGTCTCACTTCTACCTGGATAAATGGGGATGGGCTTACTTATTAAACATATAGGCTGTTCATTTAATGTTTATACTGACTGGGAGGGAGGAAGCCTTGGGTGCTCACTCATTGCTCGGCTTTTCAGGAGGTCTATAGGGTCTATCAATTTTCTAAACAGAGCCCCAACATTCAAGCAGCAACAGAGCTGAAGGCACCAGCAGCAGGCAGCTCAAACTGTAAGAACAGGTAGGAGAGAGCAGCACACTTTGATAACTGATTCTGCTGGGCCAGTCCTGATTTTGAGAGACTATTCCAAGTTGGCAGCACTTTTTTGGGAGGTCCCATTTTCTGTACTCATTGTTAGGAACTCCCAAGCCAGTACAGTGAAACTCGGGGTCTACTCTGAAGGCCCGGTGTTTGCTGGAGCCCCTAGTGGTGGGGACAGACTGGGCTGCGGGCCGACCGAGGGTCGAGTAACGTATACTGACTTAAAGGAGTACCCAGGAGTGGAGTGATTGGCGGACTGTAGTTAAGAAGAATCCTAGGTCAAAGGGTCACAAGCACAGATGCAATATCCAGAGACAAGCGAAGGGTCAAACTCACAGGCAGAGAAGCAAAATCCGAAATCCAGGCAAAAAGGTCGAGGTCAGAAGAGAAGGGTCACAGGTCCAAGAACAAGCAGGGGTCAAAACACAGGTAGTCAATCCAAGGTAGCAAGAACCAAACAGATAGCACAAGCAGGCAGCAGGACTGAGGACAGAACGCTATAACCGGCAGTGAGGCTAAGTCCTCCCTGCCTTAAATAGTACTGATGGCCAATCAGGACACAGTCCAGAATGTGTCCTCAGCTGCAGCATAATAAAAATGCAGATCCTGCAGCCAATGGAAAAGACAGAGTGCCAGTGGTAAACTAAATCCTTAATCAGCCCTGATTGACTGATCTACAACAGCCTTGCACGGCTGACTCAAACTCTCCCTATGCGCATGCGCCTCGCTGTTTGACAGCTGGCCGGGCAACCGGGACGCTGAAACCGGAAGTGACGCCCCGGTTGCCGTAGCAACAGACGGGGCGTCCCCAGAGAACCCGGAAGAGTCGCGGCGGCGCCCGCGGCCACCGTGATCTCTAACACTCATGAAGGGGTTGCGTGTGCACCAAACAGAGGATAATGCAGCTTACTCAGCTCAAATTATCCCCCCTTCACTATACAACTGGTATCATCGGTCTGGTCCCAGATTGTCACACGCCGGTCTCCCACGGCTGCCGCCCGGTAACCGGTGCGCCTACCCGTCTCCAGAGTCTCCGCTCTCTCCTCCGGCTGTCATGTCAGCAGTGGTTTCTTGCCTGCCCCGCTCTTCCATTGGCTGTCTCTCATTTGCACTCCTTTATAAGGCTCCTCCTCTCACCTCTCAGTGCTGGTTCTTCTCGTCAGTCTCCTGGCCTGGAAGCAGCAACTGTGTCTCCGTTTGGATCTCTCCAAGTGTACTGCCGCAGATCATCGCTTACCTGCTGCACTCATCAGTGGTAACTGCCGCAGATCATCACTCCCTATCTCTCTACGAGCTATCGCAGAGCATCGCTCACTATATCCACTCCTTAGTGGTAACTGTTGGAGATCTCCGCTTGATATCTCTTCTAGTGTCCTGCCTCTGATCATCGCTCATCGCTCACCATTTCCACTCCTTAGTGGCTATCAGGTGGCTACCTTCACCTCTAGTGCTCGGTTCTCTATCACTGCTCACTGGGAACTTCCCTAGAGGGCCGCAATCGGGGGGTAGCTGTAAAGCCCAAATTCCCTTGCGGGAATCCCTGGTGAAAACCTCCCGCCTTGTTAGACTCTGCGCTCTGGGTGGAGCACTGCCAATCCCAGCTGATACCAGAAGGATCCCATTCATCCTAGCGGGTTCATGACACATGGGGGCATTGCCTGGTTTGTGGATGGATACACAGCATTGTCATTGGTGCACAAATGGAGGGGTTGGAGGGTGGTTTAGTGCTAGGCACGTCTCCTAAATAAGCTTGGTCATTCCTCCTCTGATGGTCACACACATTGGGCCACTCAGTAGGAGTAAAGGTTAACGGGCATGCCCTGATACTAAAACATCTGATCAAGTTACCAGACATCACAAAAAATAGTGAGCAGAACAGTAACACAAAAGCCTGGATTTTAAGTAAAACTAAAAACCATGCAAAAACTCAGCCATATCTATTTCATGTCATCCATATCTCTGCAAGAGGAAGCCGTTTCCTACAGTAATATGCTTTGAATTACAGCTGCTTCACGCATTTGCCCACTGCTGAGCTGCTGCATTTTGCTAATGTTGCTGATGATGGTTAAAGAAGTGAAATCTAATATAACAGTGTGTAACTTATTATCCTAAAGTTATAAATGTTAAGGACAAATTGGAAGTAGGTGCTTTAAGATCAGCTGTTTTGTATTCAACTCCAGGCTTTTGAAAACGGTTGCACTGTATTTAATATTGTTTAACGGGATTTTTCTTGGCTGAAACTAGGAAAAATTACAAAACAACACACTTTTTTCAGAAAATAATGTTTAAAGGAGATAGCTCTGAAGTTTAAAACTCTTAAGAATATATTTATTAAACTGCGGGTTAGAAAAAGTGGAGATGTTGCCTATAGCAACTAATCAGATTCTAGCTGTCGTTTATTTAGTACATTCTACAAAATGACAACTAGAATAAAAATGCAAATATGTGTTCCTACAATACATTTATATTTGCATAAATGCTTCTATTAAAATATGAAATGAAGTGTGCACCGAGAGATTTAAATCAGGTATGCTTCACCATTTAAGATGGATTGAAGTGGGGATAGATGACTGAGAAGAATGTCAGATTGCAGGAGGTTTCAGTAGTCAAAGTGGGAGATGATGAGAGAATGGATAAAAGCTTTGGTAGCATATTGGGTAAGAAAAGGGCGTATGCTGGCAACGTTTCTAAAGTGGAGGCGCCTGGACTGGAAGAGAGACTGGTGTGGGGAATAAAGCAGAAGGTGGAGTCAAGTGTGACACCAAGGCAGTGGGCTTGGGAGACTGAGGAAATTGTGGTGTTATTGACAGTGAGGGAGATTTGAGGGCAGGTGGTGACTCTGGCAGGAGGGAAGATATTAAGCTCTGTTTCGGACATGATGAGCTTTAGGTTGCAGTGGGACAACTGTATGGAGATAGGAGAGAGACAGTTGATTACACGAGATAGTACAGATGGGGGACAGGTCAGGGGTGGAGATGTAAATTTGGATGTCGTCAGCATAGAGATGGTTCTGGAGGCAGAATGAGCAAAATAGTCTCCACCCCCCCCCCCCCCCCCCCCCCCCCCCCAAGATAAGAGGTAGACAGTGAGCAGAGGGCCAAAAACAAACCAGAGGGACCTCCAGAGGTGGAGATAGTGGCAGAAAGGATGGACTGGAGGTAGAGACACTAAATCAGCAGTTTGATAGGTAGGAAGTGAACCAGGGAAGAAATGTGTCACAAAATATAAGTCATATAAAAGAATATCTGAAAAGCACAGAAAGAAACAAGAAACGTAAAAGCTTTGTGTTATTGGAGGTTGTATGAGAGCACATACAAATATATGCATTGGAACCATTTATGATCCATACAAATCGCTTACCAGCTGCCACGGACCCACAAGACCTACAACATCTGGTGATCTCTGGTTGCTGGGGGGCTACATGGGGCGGCCGGCACCTCACACCCCACAATAAGCAGCAAGCAGCCTGGGCACACTGATGGCACAGCGAGTACCAGCCATCTGAGTGATGGACTTGCCATATGCACAAGTTGATACCAGTCACGTCAATACGACTAAGCTGCACCTAAGAAAAACGCATCTAATTTATCTTTAACACAACTGAAAAGAAATGCATTGGAAACAACATGTACCTGTGTAGGCTGGGGAATAAAATGTATAAAGAAACAATTAAAAGGCTACAAGGACAAAACTGTTTACAATGCATTTTTATAATTGACTTTGCTATCTGATTTATTGACCTGCTACCCAATCTAGTGGTTTATTGTCGTGCTTTGCAGTTTTGCTTCAGTACATACACAGAGAGCATATATCTGTCCGGTCTACATCCCAACACTTCTTCCCTCTGTTTACATAGCGGAGATTTAGCAAAAGCGGAACTTGGCGACTTGTTTTTATAAAGTGTGTAATTATGTAACGAGACACATTCTGGTAATTGTACAGGAAGAATGTATTAGTCTTAGTAAGTTCATTGTGATCGTGTATTTTATACATTGTATACTTTTTTATTTATGTTTCTGAGGCATGTTTAAGGGTCATATAAGGAGACTCATTTTGTTTATATCTGTGTGTTGAATTATCTTAATAAGATTCCCTTGGTATATTGGTATATTGGAGATATTACATTACAATTGGAATTCTAGCCCTGTAACACACCAGCAATTTCTGCGGAGCACGGACACAAAAGCTGTAACACTGTTTACACTGCAAATTTGACTTTTACAATGAAATGCGGGAAGTTAGTTTTACAAACCGCTGTGACCACCTAAGTAAGTAAATCGAAGTACAACCGTTGCATCAATTGCTCTAATTAATTATTTTAATGAAACATGATTTGTTCATATTTACATATGACTCTTCGGACTGTTCTACTTGTATCTTTATACTCTACAGTACTGAAAAGCAAGTTTTTTGCTGGTTGGGGCTCATTCACATCTGACTTGTTGTTTTGCAAGAGGAACTCACTAAAAAGCAAGTTCTGATTAACCAGTAGCCAGACTAGGTTGCAGCTGAGGGCTCTAGACTTTTGGGGGGGAGCAACATTTTTGGGGGTGCAAAATTGTGACAAGGAGAGGTTTAATCTGATAGTCATTTTAAAATATAAGAGAATAGTTGTTGTCCAATGTAAAAAGAAAACAGGAAAGAAAAAATGTAGTAAGGTTTTAATCTTGAGGTTTTCATGGTAAAGGTTGAAGACAATGATTCACCCTTGGCCGGGCGCTTGTGGGTAAACCAATAGGAGAGACAAGGAGGGCGACAGGCGCAGGTGTGACAGGCCCCGCCCCCTCCACTTTCACTCTCAGTAGCGCTCCTTCATGTCTCTATGGGGTGACGAAGATTGTCATGCCCCTCTTAGAAGCTGAACTTAGTTTTAAAAACACGGGAACATAAACATTGGTGAGAGGGGTGAAGGGAGCTGGATTTTAAATTAAAGACAGGTTTGCTTTTACCTACTGCATATTAGTCTGGTGTGGTGGCGCGTATTAACCTAGGGCGGCCTGGGCCCTTAATCAGGCCCTGCTCAAAAGGCATTAACACTCATTTTATCAGCTTTCAGAAGATTGTTTGCCAAAATTGACAAAACTGATACTTTATTGCATAGGCAAACTGAGGAGTGGGGGGGTTCCTAGTTCCTAGTGCCTGGAAAACCCCCTCCAAGCCTGGGGCACTGTATAATTGAGGTGGCTGGTCCCTGCCCCCGCTTCACACGGCTCTGCTTGAAAAGGGAGAGCTGCGTGCACCTAACAGTAGTGCACGCAGCATTGCCCATATATATTATGGGGACAGGGAGAGTTGGAGAGCAGCCAAGCACTGTCTAATATGATAGCCACGCCCCCATGCATGCTGGTCACGCCCACTGGCGGCGTGGTGTGGAAACCCCCCTCTACAAATCCTGCGTTTGCCCCTGTATTGGGAATGATTTTCTCCAATATTGCTTTAGGCCTTTATTAAGGAAAGACTAAGATAAGTTGGAGTGTTGTAAAAGGCAGAAATTTGTGACAAAATCCAAATGACATAGTTGCAAAATTGTAATTAGTGGTTTCTATCACATTGGTAGATTTAATAATGATAGAGGTGACAATGATTGAATTTATAGTGAACCTTACACTAATACAAATTAGCTCCAGGTAACAATACTAAGCCCTCTTCTGATTGCCCCCCACCTTTGTCTCTGTGTGTTGTGTATTTACTGTGTTGGTCCTTATTATTGTCTATTGTTGGGGATACGTGCTGCAGACAAACATGGATAGGAATACACTCTATAAGCACATCAAGCCTTACAAATAACATTATAGATTTAAGTGAGTTGTGCATGTAATTAGGGAATTGATGTAACTTACCATCTGGTTGAGATATTCTGAATAAATAAAAGTTCTTGTGATTTCATGGAGGCTTCGGTATAACTAAAGTGAACATATGGGCTCTGGCTGGTAGAAAGCGGTTACATGTTTATCTGAAAAGAGCAGTGTATGGAAAACACGAAGCAGCAGAATGAAAAGAGTCAACTGCAAACAGGATCAATATCAATGTAACAGAGAAAATGACAATCGATAATGAGCCACCTGGTCCAGGAAGCTTTGATTGGCCGCAGCCCGCAGTGATAATCCTCCGTGCAGATACTTCACCTCCGCAGTATTATAGAGACAAATTGTTGCAGAAGATGTCAGTAAATGATAGCAGAAAATAAGGACACACCAGAAATATACAGTTACAGCCTACCGGGCGTTTACCGGCACAGAAAACTGCTGGGATGCCTCATTTTCTGCTTTTACAGCCATTGATATTTATTCGCACACGGGGTAGCGCGTAGAGATGGTGGGCATTATAGGGAGGGTTTGCTCATTCTGACGGGAGGGGCTGGATGGAATTGGGCGTCCATTGCTGAATATACAGGGGCAGCACGGTAGCAAAGTGGTTAGCATTGCTGCCTCACAGCGCTGGGGTCATGAGTTTGATTCTGACCAGATTCCTATCTGTGTGGAGTTTGTATGTTCTCCCCGTGTTTCCTCTAGGCGTTCCGGATCCCACACACAGTCTAAAAACATAAAGGTAGATTAACTGGCTTCTGTGAAAGTGGGCCCTACTATTTGTGCGGAAGGGAATTTAGATTGTGAGCTCCTATGCGACAGGGACTGGTTTGAATACATAGATATTCTCAGTATAGCACAGCATAATACAATAATAATATAGACTAGGCAGGACAATTAGCCTCATTTTGTTTAATAAGATTACAAATAATAATTGATTTGTAAAGGGTGCAGACTGCACTTCTGCATTGGTGCTTACGGTTTGGCGGGAGTCTGAAGACCACATGGTGGTAATTGGGGACCAACAATTACTTTCAGTGGGAGGTCTCTACACCCTCCATGGGCATTTGATGTGGCAAAGTGCACTTATATATAAATCAATGCAATAATAATATTACAATGAACAAATGTGACACAAATACCGTCCCAAACGCTCCTCACTTGAATGACTTATTTAAGGCATAAATGAAGCTTCAAAGAGCAGTATTTTAAGATAAAACGTAAAAGGTTGTAATTAATGGGTAGTCCACAAGTGATATTAGGCAGCTAATATATAGTGATATTAGCCATCCTGCTAACCTGCAGTGTACGCGGGAAACGTGGAATGATGTAAAAACAAAACAAAACCTTGAGAGAAACACTATGTGGTGAAGTATCTTATCTGCAATATGTTTTACTGACCATGTTGCGCCGCTTGTTGCTAATATTTAATCTTCCAAAAAGCAAACTGATCAGTGGAACCTGATGTGGTTACAATATTATCAGACATCACTTCCTATTCCCAATTATTACTTAATACGTCTATTCTCGCTCTCACCCATTATACCTGCTCGCCGCTGACAGATGATGCTGCCCGCTCTGATTCTAATAATTGACTCTGACAAATGATGATGTCCTGAACTGAACGTTGCAGGGGGGGGCGTTGGTGTTTTCAGATGTAAACGGACAATGATTGTCAAATGTAAATGTTGCATGCTCTGATATTGTATCTGACTTATGAATGTGAAATGGACCCTAACAATGACGTTAAGAGTGCGGATTTATTGGAAAGCAGGTTTAAAAAAACCTTTTATACCTCATTCATACTGCACCAAAATCCCGGGTTTTTCCTGGGTCGAGCTCAAACGACCCGGGTCTTGGTGCAGTATGAATGGTACAAGTGAAAAATCCCGGGGGGGGAGGAGAGAGAGAGAGAGAGAGAGAGAGAGAGCGAGAGAGAGAGAGAGAGAATTTTTGTTTGATATTCCAGCTTTCAGCCAATGAAAACTGCTCTGGTGATGACTCCCACAAATTGCCAGGGCACAGACTTGTGCAGTATGAATGGGGTCAACCCGGGAAATTACCGGGTCCAAGGTGCAGTATGAATGGTGTTTCTGAGCTGGGACGCTCCGAGCCCCGGCAAAAACCCGGCTTCAAAAACCCGGGATATTGCCGGGGCGGCAGTATGAAAGTGGTATAAGTTAAAATCTGTATGTGTGATGGTAAAGTGTGTATCACGTCATACTGTCAGAAAGTAGTAGGAAATCTTTGCAGAAGATAACAGTTGCGGAAACATTCTTTACAACCTCAATTGGATATAATCTTCAATGTGTTCTGCACTTTTCTCTTCTCTTACCCATCGGCCTATTTGATATAGACCAATCAGTAAGTGTCAATGCATCGCTCCAATTCATTTACTGTTCATGCGTGTAGAAGGTGCACAGGAGAGGGGCATCTGCCTGTAAGAGGTGCAAGGAGTGCTGCACTGTTACACCCATCGCAGTACCCAGCGGATCTGGTGGATGGCGTATTCACTGAGTATAATTTAATTTATTTTATGTAGTGACAAAGTCAAGTGTTTTCCCACAGGCTTCTAAAATAGGAGACTGGTATTTAGCTGGCAATGTGCAGAGAAAGACTGCAAACAGAGTTACACATTGTACAGCAGTCCTCCTAGCTTAAAAATAAACAGGCAGAGGACTTATGTGTGACAAAATAATAGTATGAAATCTGATATAACTTACATGCTTTGAAAGTGTACACGTTGGCTTAGTGGTTAGCACTTCTGCCTCACAGCCCCAAGGTCATGAGTTCGATTCCTGACCATATCCTTATTTGTGTGGAGTTTGTATGTTTTCCCTTTGAGTGCATTCGTTTTCTCCGGGTGCTCTGGTCTCCCCCCCGACATTCCAAAAATATACTAGTAGGTTAATTGGCTGCTATCAAATTGACCCTAGTCACTCAGTTTGAGTGTGTGTGTTAGGGAATTTAGACTGTAAGTTCAAATGGGGGCAGGGACTGATGTGAGTGAGTTCTCTGTACAGTGCTGCGGAATTAGTGGCGCTATATAAATAACTGATGATTATGAAGTGTCTTCTCCCACAGATACAGCAGCTGGCAGGGTGTGTCTGCAGTGAGAGAAGTTAAGCAGAGCAGCTGATGAAAACTCCTTTTTTAAAGGGATGGTGGGAGTGTCACCTGCCCATCAAGCTAGACCTGTGGGAGGAGTGTCAAGTATAAAAACCTGTCTGTTTTCATTGTTCAGTGTGACTGATGCTGAACAAGTCGGCCGGTGTCTAGAGAGCTGCTCTCGGTTAATTTAGCAGATGGTTATGAGAGACGAAGATCACAGAACTGAAGGTAAATTGTGTAGGTGTGTATGTATTATATTTCTGTTTAAGTTGTATGAGAAGCGTTAGAGCACCTATTGATTTGTTTCTTTCATGCATGTCTGTGTGTAACCAGTTTAGAAGTGGGCGGGCCTTTCTTTCCACCACGGATGCTATTTTGCTGCAAATGCACTTTGGGCATCACAAGTGTAGGAACATTGTGCTTTAACCCTGCGTGGTACATGCCCCCTCCCCTTAGCAGTACACATAAGATAGATATGAACCTATATTAAAAAGATCACATAACTCGAAACGAGCTCTATGTGAATATTACATCACTAGTAAATATGTAAGAGAAATGACTGCCTCTAAGTGTTCTGTTGCTCCGTAATTTAAAAAATTGAAAGGTATAGAGGCACACACTAACTCTTATCCTAGATAATAATTATAATGAGGAGAGAAACAAATCTATATAAAAATGATCTAATTCATTTATTATCAATAATCTTACGACATAAAACATAAAATTCGATATACACACTTACCATCACTATTATTACACATGTGATATTATCCTGTAATAATTATGATATATAACAATGTTATGTTCATCCGAGTGACTGATGTTTATTCATACACAACAACAATGAAAGCCGAGATATAGAACATGACATAGAGAGACAGAGGGGGGCTGAGGTGAACGCTGAATGTAGATAAATAAAACTGGGTTTACTCGAAATGTCAGCATCTTTCTTAAGTCAGAAAGAACATAAATTTGGCCTCAGGCTGAGCACCGTCCCTACATCCTGCCAGCGGCTTCCTGAATGAAGAACTTATCTTTCAAAATAACTTTGAGTGGCGGGATGAACTGCGAAGATACCGGGAATAGTCATTATCAAATTATGTTTCCTGAATAAAAATGTATCAACAACGGAGAGTTATTCCACCAAAGAGACAGTGTCCTCGTTATTCACTCTTTACTCCGTCCTGCTGGAGACCGATATTTGTTTGTATTAAAAACAAGAAAAGAAAACAGAGTTTTAGTTACAATGATTGATCTGGCTCTTAACTTGTTTGCAGCGAGAACAATCAAGTTCAGTGGTGTCTCAGCCCAAAACGGTGATGGACATTGTAACCAAATACTGTGCCCTGTTAATAAAATAAGAAATCCAGGCTTCATTATTAAAGGGATGACTATATATAGTTTGCTAAGTTGTTTATTTTATTGTATGATGAATTTATATTTTAGTAACTGATTTCGTACTCCTCCAAAAACCATTATCAGTGCTGTTAACCCCACTGCCAAACATTAGCAAGTCATCTAACACTGATAGTCTAGAACAAGTCATTAAAAATCTATAAAGTTGCAAACTCCTTTGAACTAGGGAGAAGAGGGGCTCCGTGTGCCCCCAAAACACTTTATCATGTTTAATTTAAAGTATAGCTACTGTTAATGCACATGAAATGTTTCAGGCCTCCTCTCTTAATTAGAGCAGCAACATATTGCTTTCATCTTCTTTGAGATTTGGTTGGCTTAACATACAGGGACTGATGTGAATGAGTTCTCTGTACAGCGCTGCGGAATCAGTGGCGCTATATAAATAAATGGTGATGATGATGATGTTATGTCATCAATTGCAGCAATATTTTAGAGTATTGAAATATTTTCTCTACAGTGTTATATATATTTCTACACATTTTTAAAACCGTGGTCAACTCTAACGGTCATTTATGAACTGCAAGAGTATTTGCATGCAACTCTTTTGTTTTTGCAGAAACAAGATCTGATTTTGTGTGAAGGGACTATTTAGATTGACAAGGACATGTAATATACATCTTATATATTGTGTGTGGTCAAGTGTTTAGAAGAAACCCCAGGGATCAATCTATCAAACCTCCTAAAAAGGAAAATAGGAGATGTTGCCCATAAAAACCAAGGGTGGAGGTCCTAAAAGAGCTTTTTATCTCAGGCCCCTGGTGTCCTATAATGTCCTTTATAGTAATGTACTAAATGTGATGGTAAAATATTCTGGATTTAATTTCTGTTTTTTTTTTTGAAAAAAAATAGCCATCAGCATAACCATAAAAATAGCTTGAATCCTAATTAACTTATTTTAAATAATTTTAACCCTATATCTACTGTAACATCAACTTTAGTCATATTTGCATAAGCTTTATGTTTGGGATACAGCTGGAAGTTACCTCTTGTTACTTAGGGTTGTGTGTTGTATTCATGAGATCTTCGTCCTGGACCCATATCGGCCAATGTGATATTGTTAAATATAAAGAGTAGAGCAATGGGTGGTACTGAGATTGAACAATCTGTAGCCAATCAGATCATCAGATTGTTCACACCAGCAAGAGATGAGTGAGCTGGTCTTGTAAAAGGCAGCGTGACCTGTCCACTCGTATGATTGTGTTAGTGAGGACCGAGTTGCAGTCATATACTGTGAATGAAGGTCAGTAGAACCCACAGACTATAGATGTAGTGGAAAGCGCAGGGTCCTCCAACAGCACATAGTAGTGATATCAGACTGTTATCACTGGTGCAGGAAGATTGTGGTATCAAACGCAACTTTATATGAAACAAATACATACATCTAACTTGTTTTTCCTTTGTTGTTTCCCTTATTATAATATTTTCTTTTCAAGGGGAAGATTTTGTTTTTCATTGTAAGAAAACCAATGCAAATTAATTTTTCATGAACACTACGACCGTGCTGCCATATGTTAGCTCTCTCCGTCCTTTTGCATTTGAAAGACAATTCTTCAAGAACTTCACAGCTGATTTCGGGAAGATGCATTTGATGAGTGAAGCCTGGGGAATGTGCATCTGTCACAACAGAGATAGACGTCCATGTTTCCTGTTCTTGTCAACTCACCTGGACAAAGACTTCTCTGAGAGCCCAAACTTATTGTATCTCATTAACAGTCTAACATGATTAACATGACAGATATAATTCAGCATCTACTAGAAGGAAGAACTTTGTAGCTTTTTGTGTGGTGCACGTAAATGTTTCTATTTTACATCTAAAACAAATTAAGGCGATTGAAATGTCTTTTCTGATTATTTGAAAACTGTAAAAATGTATTTTATGCACAGTAGACATTTAAAACATCCTAATAAATGTATTTTTATTGGGGGGAGGATGAGAGTTTTGTTTATATGTTTTGTCATATTATAACAGGTGCCATTAATGAAATATTTTTTGTTTTTCTTCTGTACATTCTTTTGTGACTTTATATTCCACATATGTATTGGATGTATCCTGCAGTATATTGTGTCTGTCAGAGCAGAGGGGACCTAGACCGTATTCCTCACCAGACGTATCTTCGCATCCGCTCCTTGTTGTGTACGGACGAGCGTCTGCCCGATGTAAGTGAATTTCTAAAAAAATATGCACATTCCATTAGTTTTGCAAATGGTAGGTGTTATTTTGTAGCATTTTATTTTGGTCAAATTGTAGGATTTTGTCACCTGAAGCCAAATTCTTATTTCCCTGCTATTTTACGGCACATTATATAAAGGTATCATTTTCCAGGTGCTAAAATTACACGTACAATTAGATTATACTGATTGGATGACTTTGAAGGGGCGGAGCATGTAGGATATGTGGGTGTGGCTTCACAGAAAGTGAGATTGGATGGTCAGAGAGGAGGCAGGATTGGGGGGTTTTATGTGAATTGGGGCATGGTTTGTGTGGATCAGGGGTGGGGATTATTTTGTCCTGATTTTACCTAGATAACCATTGGGAGGTATACAGTATCTTCTCAAAGCTGTTTCCAAACCTCATTGCTCAATTTTGAGCTACATACTTCTTTTAAATCTACTCTGCTAATATTCTTTATCTAACACTTATTTTATACTAGCAGAATACCCGGCGTTGCCCGGGATTTAAAGAATTTTAAGACACAACTGTGTTACAAAGTGTTTCTCTGAGTTTGAAGAGACCAGTTACTGGATGAAGCGGCATTAAACCATTCCCAATATTTAAGAAATGATCAGCAAACTGACCGTCCATTGTGTTGCCATGCAGAGAAACTCTCATATTTGTGGTTAGTCGCAAAGTGCGAACATGCCTGCAAAGATGTGATTATTTAAGGCATGCATTAATTTCATCCGCCATTGTTCCTTTTGGAATGACCAGCAATGATTGTCGAAAAACTCTAGCCAATACAACAGTGACTTCACCCATTAGTAAATCATTGCCTCTTAAAAATTGAAGTGTTTGATTGAGGGCCTGTAAAGCATTTTTGTGTGACATGGTGCATTCATCCCATACAATGACCTGACATTGCTGCAGAATCTGAGCTTTTTCTGTTCGTTTAGTGATATTGCAGACGGGAGTTTCACTTCGGGCCAGATTAAGCGGTAACTTGAAAGCTGAATGTGCTGTTCTTCCACCAGGGAGCAAAGTTGCAGCAATTCCAGAAGAGGCCACAGCAATAGCTATCTTGGAATGTACTCGAATTTTAGCAAGAAACAACTTGATGAGAAACGTCTTACCTGTTCCTCCGGGTGCATCCAGAAAAAATATATTTCCCCTTTTTTTTGGAACTTCTTCCAAGACATTGTTCCAGACATTCCAGAGTTATGGTCGTTTTAGATGATTTTTAGGTGTTACCCCCCTCGCCACCCCCACCCTTAGGAGTGCTAGGGGTGTCTTACCCCCACAATATTTGTTGTCAGACTGTAAGTCATATGTGTACCAGGTTTGGTGTAAATTGTTCCAGACATTCCAGAGTTATGGTCGTTTTCGATGATTTTTAGGTGTTAACCCCCTCGCCACCCCCACCCCGTAATGAATTTCAATTTTAAATTTTTTTAGTTGCCTCCGTCATGTTTTAATACACTCGTATGAAAAATGTCATGATCTTCGCTTGAAAAATGTGGATTTGTATAGAAAGACAGACAGAAGGACAGAAGGACAAATATTCTCTTTTATATATTAGAAATTAGATTTAATGTCCCAATGCTGCCCCCACTGGTCACAGCAGGAAGTGCAGTTTAAGTGGCTTCCCTGTCACGTTCAACTAAATGAAAACCATTGAACAACTGCACAAACAAAGACAAAAAGATAATTCCAACTGGAATAAATGGAGAGGTAAAAATATCTACTACTACGTTCCCGCAGGTCTAAATCTGCAAAAGATGTAGAATGAATTAGAGCACAAGAGATTCATGCTTCAGGGCTCTATAAACACTTACAAACTGAGAATTTGTGCAAACAATTTGTCAGAGCAGATGTCACTAACGTGCAAGCTTCAGTGTTCCTTTATGTTTCCTAGAGAAAATCTAGCCTGGGGTCTACAGTATGGATCAAGTCTTTCATTAAGCTCAGGAGCTATCAAGTACCTACAGAGCCGAGTACATTTTGCATGTTATGAAAAGGAAATTGCTCACAATTCTTAACTCATTTTCTTGTAATTTTTTGCATGAATCTGTATCACCCAATGAATAATGACTAGATTTGTAATGTTTCTGTTATAGAGCTTCAACTGCCTTCTGGTGGAAAATAAACACATAGTTTGTCTTATGACCCTGCTGGAACTACAGATTTTAGCAGCTCTGCATCAAGTGAGTCTTATAGTCTGGGGTCAGACATTTTCCTTCTCAGATATAACATTTAACTTTCCTTTTACAATGTTGCATTTTCTCCATACTTGCCAACTCTCCCGGAATGTCCGGGAGACTCTCGCATGTTGCGAGAGTCTCACGGACTCTCGGGAGAGTGTGGCAATCTCCCGGATCAGCCCACTTGGGCAGAATTAGGTCCCAAACGCCGCGATTCCCGTTATTCATAAGGCGCCCATAGGCAAAAGCAAGGGGGGGGGGGGGTTCTTAGTGCCTGGAAAGCCCCTCCAAGCCTGGGGCACTGTATAATTGAGGTGGCTGGACCCTGCCCCGCTTCACACAGCTCTGCTTGAAAAGGGAGAGCTGCTTGCACCTAACAGTAGCGCACGCAGCATTGCACATGTAGATTATGGGGATAGGAAGAGTTGGAGAGCAGCCAAGCACTGTCTAAAATTATAGCCACGTCCCCATGCATGCTGGTCACGCCCACTGGAGGTGTGGTGTGGAAACCCACCTCTACAAATCCTGCGTTTGCCCCTGGTGCCATGAAGTTCCGCAGCACCGTACATGGAGGTAAGAGAAACACAGTAGATATAAATCAATAAACAAAAGGTCACAAACATTTACAAAACACATCAGGTTTTTCTACCCGTACTTCATCTTTTCTGTGTTCTGGTACATAAAATAGACAACACAACACAAGGAATCCTTGATTTAGTGCTGCATTTCTCGCAGGGATCAATGATCCCTACTGTACAAGTATCACCCTATTGTCTCTTCTGTCCGAAAAGCAAAACGCAGGAGGAACGGTGTGAAACTTTCTGTTCGGGAGCTACCCATATGCTGATAAGTTTAAATGGGCCTGATTCATCAGCGCACGCATACTGAGCGCAATTTACCAGGTGGTTAATGTTTAATTAAAAAAATAGCGGACACCTCCTTTACTTACGGGTAAGTTGAGTCCGCCATCTTGTTGTATGTCTTTCTCTTCCAAATATTGGCTTCACATTAAAGGGATCGTCCTCTCTAACTTTGAAACACAGTTAATTATTATGAATTGTGCTGTTTAAAATATAGCGTTATTTATGCCCCATATGTCCACGAATTCTCGGCACCAATTTATAAAAGTCAGATTAATGTGAGCAATTTCATATAAATAAATCTTGTCTCTTTTGTCGGTAAGACTAAGAGGGGAACCGTAGACAGAATAGCTGAATCTTGTCATTTTTACAATGCGTCGGAGGAGGGGGCTGAGTGTTCAGTATTTTTAATTAACTGTCTTTATTCATTTGTACAAAAAAAACCTCAGATAACACAGTCAATACATTCTTAAGATTCAGAAAGGCAGCCAGCGCACAGATATCACAGCGTCTTTAAAAGGCATATGGCAAAGGTATTGCCCGAGGTGTAGAGAGGGCTACGAGTATTAAATGTATCTCCCAAAAATATCCGGAAATGTGTTCGTCCTAGTTAATTACAAAGAGAATGCTATTTTCATTTTGCTTGCCGGGAGCTTGTAGAACAAATCAGGATTCATTAGTTCAACTTACACAGATGAAGCATTCACATTTTTTGATTCAGCCAAATTATTTCGTAATAATAACATCAGGGTAACCCTCCCTCGGTACTCTCCCCCCAAATTAAAACACCCACAGCCATATAACATCCGATGTGGTTTTTTGTTTTTAGAAATAAAATTCTTATAATCAAATATTAGAATATAATAGCTGTTATGTATCTATACAATAATCTAATTTATTTCCACTTAATCAGACTTCCCAGCAGCTGTGGCCTGGTAGGGTAATGCTGGGACTTATAGTCTAGCTTTATAAACTCTTCATAAGTAGACCACATTTAAACGGCATTGATTGTAACCGGCACACAGAATATTTTCATACATTTGTTTTTGCTTTTGAAGCTCGTTTTACTTTGCATGTTAGTAACACTTTAGGGATTATTTAATCAACTGCAAATAAGGTTGTTTCTAGACAGCAGAAGGCTAAAAATAGTTCTGTTATTTTTACTCCGAAATCTGCTCACTTTCGATGTGTAATTTTGCAGCTACATGTGATGTTTAAGCTTTATAAATTAGCAAATGTTGCAAAATGAATAATTTACGCACTGTCAAACGGCTGCTAAAATTGTTACCATCCATATTTCCCTGTAGTGTAGGTCGTGGCTGCTCAGTATGCAAAGTAGGAAGTAAAATAAAATATTAGTAGGAGAGGAGGAAATTAAATGTAATATGAAAATTCCAAACTGGTTATGTCCTGTGTGTGCAAAACCCCAAACCAGGGATAACTCGTTATACGTCAACTCTTATCCCTGAAGTTGTGAGATTGAGCAACTCACTACTCCAATTCCAAAGGACATGATTAGTGTCTTACATATTTTTATGGTAATGTCTGTGGCTATCTATTATTGGCAAAGCCATCATGATATTTGTACCATATGTAAAGCAATCTAAACGTTAGGTTTAAACTTGTTTTATTATCATAAATGTAAAAGTTATGGGGCCTCTGTAGAGTCGACTCGTAAGCACAACAAACGCTTTTTTCAAACTGTGCAGTAGCCAAAAATGCACCTCGGGTTCCCCAGAATTTACCAGTACCAGCACTAGGCTTTGTCAGCCCAATAGCAGTGCAGCCCGCAGTGTGGGGTCCCACCACCAAAATATCAAACCAACCCTAGGATGGTTAGCACAATGCTGGATCCTTAGGGAGATCCCCCCACCCCCCCGACACACGGGTATAACTAGCTCAGTGCTAAAAAGCAATAGGGCTCTTCCCACTTGTTTGTTTAAATATAGATGAAAATAGCCATTTTGTCTATAGGGCACTACAAGACTCAGCATGTCCAGGATGCCATTAAGATCTTGGGCATGTTGGCGCTTGTAGCACTACAAGCTCCAGCATACCTATGGCTGCTAGGGCATACAGGCATTTGGGGAACCATTAGTGCCAGCATGCCCTGGCACTCAGGGCTTGTTAGGACATGTAGAGCAACAGGTGCTGCTGTTTCACAGCACTGGAGTCATGGGTTCAATTCCAACCAGGGCTTTGTCTGTGTGGAGTTTGTATGTTTTCCCCGTGTTTGAGTGAGTTTCCTCCGAGTGCTCCGGTTTCCTCCCACACTCCAAAAACATACTGGTAGGTTAATTGGCTGCTGTCAAAATTGACCCTAGTCTTGTGTCAGTACATGTGGTAGGGAATTTAGATTGTAAGTTCCCACGGTGCAGGGACTGATGTGAGTGATTACATGTCCTCTGTACAGCGCTGTGTAGTGTGATTGGCGATATATAAGTATAAAATAAATAATACATTCTGTCCTAGTATAAAAATGACAGTGTAAAATAAATATATGAATTGTGCGGTTATAAATGGTAATACAGGTAAGGAGAATTTATGTCACCTGTAAACCCCATTAAGAACACAAGTTATGGGGTTTGGGGTAGAGACTTCGGGTTTGATTCATTAAGGAAAGTTAAGCAAAAAATTGAGTAAGTTTTGTTACTCAAGTTTTCTGGGCAAAACCATGTTACAATGCAAGGGGTGCAAATTAGGTTATTATTTTGCACATAAGGAAAATACTGTCTGTTTTTCATGTAGCACACAAATACCTGATAGCTTAATTGTACACTGAAATTTAGAGTTTATCTAGGACATAAATCTAATCTAACCTATAAATCTGTCCCCACATTTAAAATATACCTTCCCCTCTAATGCATCATGGTTTTGCCCAGGTGCAAAGTTACTTCACATTTTAAGCTGTGGCGTACATCTTCATCAGCAGTGGCCCATGGTTCACATTTAAATCATAATTGGGCGTCCTCCTTGACACCCCACCCCTCATTAGACAGTGATCACATAGAGATTACTACCCCAAGCATCACAATGCCCCCCGTGACTTGCAGCAGGTGACTAGTGATGTTGCCTGCATGACAGAGATAATGTAGGTCTAACATTTGCAAGATTATCTTTGACACAGCGCCCCCATGCTCTGATGTAGGCTGGGACAACTGTGACAAAAAGTATGAAAAAAAGTAGATAAAACCTTCAATAAAATGCACATATTTGGTGTCCTTGCTAGATTAGACGTCTCAGAATAAATTAAGAGGATTATTTCTTTGGATGAATTAATTTTAGAACAGTGGCCATAAAGGTATTATTTACTCAAATGTTGTGCCAAAAGAAAGGAAATACATGTCCCAAAAAACAATATAACATTCTCTGGCAATCTGGAAATTGCAGAGCCACAAATTTGCAATTTTGCCATGAACCCCTGGCGGCAAAAAGCTTAAATTATGCTACTTATTACAAAATCCAACATGTTTTAGAGATCACATATTGTTGAATAAAACATTATTATTCCTATGTCCGAGGGTCCTTTGTGTAATAATTACAGCTTGATACACAAAGCGAATGTTCACTGTTTTGCCTCATTTATTGGTGATTAGAGGATCCGTTACATCGGAGTCTTAGGCCGGTAGAACAAATCTCTTGCATATCAGTTTGCAGACGATTGATATTGGGTCAATACATCGATTGTTGACAAACTGGTTCACTAAAGACAAAGAAGCAATTTCTAAAGACGTTTCATGAGTCTAAAATGTATTTTATAATATTTGCGGTGTTGTAATGAAATCTGGCAGGGATATTTTAAAAAGGCAATTTGGGTGGAAATACCGATTTATGTTTCCCATGAACCTTTGCGATGGTTTATTCACTGTCAATCACTGTGAAACGAAGGCAAGATTTTTCGTTGCCCGAGTTAAACCAATAAGTTAACAGACCTCACTTATACTATTACATGTAAAGACTGAAAGAATGGGGTTATCAGTGCGGCTCAACGTAACAATGATTAATACTTATAAGCAGCATTGGAACTAGTGACATTGTTGAAGAATGAGGCTCTTTGTTCCAAATGCTTCACTAATGGTTCTAGTTCTTAGTGAATTGATAGGTTCTATTCTCATGAATATTGGTTAAGTCCAAAACAAACCTGTCCCCACTGAGTGTAGGCGATTGGTACACTTTAAATAAAACTATGCTGTGAACGGTGTATACCAAAAAAGTGAAAAACTTTAGTGTACAGATGGGATGAAACTTATTGCAGCAAACAGTGAAAAATCTCTATAATCTTCTGAAAGCTGGATGATTATTTTTTTCTGGAGATAGCTCTGCATATTTGAGTTAATTACACAAAGGATTCTGAGCCATAATGTGCCGTTGGCTGCAATAAAGTCGTCTCTATCTGTAGCTGGGAGATTTGACCACTTTTTGTGAACCGGTAAAGTTCTTCATAGATGTTAAACACTTACTGCAATGGTTTGTTGTATTTATATGCAGCTCTCATATGTCTTTCCTGCTTGAAGGGATTAAAAAAGTAACTGTCCAGATTTGTAGAGGGAATTCTAAACCGCGGCCAACTGCCACCTGCATTAAGCAGTGTGTGATTATGTAAATCTCATATAATTGAAGTGTATAAGGTATTTTCCCAGCAGCGGTCTGATATTTGTGGTTATGTTTATCTAGTAAGTATATTTTTTCCCTGTTACATCTTGCTACATTTAAGGACCATATTATTGTACCTATTCATCCAGAGCAGACTTAGACAACCTATGTGAGGCAAGTATGATCTAATGACTGATTGTTATTTTCTGTTAAATCTATGTATAGCACTGTGAATATTTTATGTAACCTTTCAAAGTGTATTTTGCTAACTGACCTGAGTCTGACCTAGGCAAGTGTCAATGACCCAGTCCCAGAGACAGATAAAATCTCTGAGTAGTTTGTGTATGCAGAGGAGTTAGACTTAGCCAGGCTGAAGGAGCAGAGGTGAGAACTCAGGTCTACAGGAAAAAAAAGCAGCTCTGCCTATCAACATTTTAAAAAGTTTCCGCTGGGATAGAATTACATGTGGCACCACTTAGCGGAGGCACCCCATGGAGCGCGGCCATGCCACGTAAGGGCATGCCCATCTCACGTAGGTGACTTTTTGAACTTTATGTTTGCACACCATCGATATGGAAGTGTCACGGTTTGGTAGATTGGATTCTTTGATCTGCCCAACTTGGTGCTACTCCTAGCAAGGCGGGGAGTCTAATGAACAGATGGACGGTCTTCACCAGGAACCGCCGCAAGGTGGTTTGGTCTTAACTGTGTCCGCCCGCAGGTCGCGGCCCTTACCAGGAGTGTCAGGCGAGACCCTTTAGGGGAATAGACTGAGTGAATTAGACAAGATACAGCAGAGGAGATGGAGCACAAGCCCTGTAGTCAATGATGTAGCTGAATGGTGAGGCGTAAGTGTGGTGGCCGAGTATGATGGGTGGAGAATAGTGTTAAGGAATGGAGAAGCGAGAGCTCTTAAGGCCAGCAATATAGTAGAAAGAGATGGAGGCTCTTGTGGTCAGCAGCACAATGAAGGGATAGAGTGTAAGCTCTTCAGCCTGCGGCACAGGGAAGACAGATGGATCATAAACTCTCTAGCCAGTGGCACAGTGGAGACAGGTGGAGCGTAAGCTCTTTGCCATCGGCACAGAGAAGACAGGAGGAGCACTGAAGACCAAATGGAACACACAGGGAGCGAGACGGTGAGTCTATAACCAGACAGGTAACACGATCAACAGGCACTGAGGAGAAGGGAAAAGTGCCTTTTAAAGTTTGGAGCCAGAATGGTTATCCAATAGGGAGCATGCAGAGGACATAAAAGATAGAGTCCGCGCACGCGCAGAGCAAGAGACAGGACGCCAGCAGCCAGAGCATGGAATCAGTGAGAGACAGGTCCTCAGTTATAGAAGCCGAAGGACCGCCGTGTGACAGGAAGATGCAACAGCTTCCAGTAAAACAGATTTATTGAAATTAGCAGCCGGACTTTACAGCTACATCTGAGCTAAGTGACCCTAAGGATTTCCCCAGACCCTGATAGGCTCCTAAAATCTCTGAGCCTCTGGGTAGAACCCTAAAAGTTTCCAGATATAGAACACAGAACTCTTAGACCTGTTCTGATTGGCTGTCACATCTTTAAGCAGCAATGTGCTGAAGAAGCCGGGGTGTCTGGCTTGTTGATGGCTCGCAGTATAAAATATAATTTAAACATTTCTTATTTATAGCTCTTTTATTGCTAAACTCTAAACTACTGTAGGTGAGCAGGTAATGATTTTGCTCTGCTTTCCTAATGCCGGGTGAATAAGGAGTTTCTGATGAGCTTTTACACCGTGGCATAAAGAATTATGGCACCGAATGCTCACATCCATCAGCCCAGTGACAGCAGAAAATTAGCTTAAATATAGCTGCAATATATTTTGGTAAAAATGCTTACTCTGGCTTCTTTTTAGCAATGCAGATTAGGAGAGAGGATTATTGCATAAATAATGATTGGAGGCTTAAACATACTTCATCTTCTATCTGTTCAGCTGTCTCACTAAATTCCTTCAAGCACCGTAGCTGCACCTTCTTACAGGAGGTAGGGGGGGGGGGATAAGTAGACAGTGTGATAGTCGCCTTATGTTTTTGGTAATGAAATGGTCGCAGATTTTAAAAAAGTTCAATTTCTGTTGATCTGTGAGTCTTGATGTTAGTTTGTAGT
Organism: Mixophyes fleayi; assembly: GCF_038048845.1. Classification (NCBI taxonomy): domain Eukaryota; kingdom Metazoa; phylum Chordata; class Amphibia; order Anura; family Limnodynastidae; genus Mixophyes; species Mixophyes fleayi. Next base: position 7,130,157 of record NC_134406.1, read on the forward strand.
TTAATTTCGTATGAAAGGACTGAAATTTCATTATCTAAAGGAATGTGGCAAAATACGTAAAAGGCTAAAAAAAATATCAAGTATAGCAAAGAGCAGGTGTAGTCCCAAAACATTTTTTTAATTCATAAACAGCAAGAAAAAGAAAACTTATAGGTCTTGATTCATTAAGGAACGTAAAAAGTTCAAATGCTTGTGTAATATTACTCTGCGCGTGCTCAGGAAAGAACCATACGACAGTGAACACAAGTACATCCAACTCATCTATGAACGCAAAGGACACTCACAATAACCTACAATTTCAAGGGCAGAATGGGAAGGTAAAGGGGCGTATGCACGTAGTCAATGTACAGTAAGGGCGTGATGAGGCCAAGCACACGCAGCAGCATCCGATCCACGCTTTAGGCATCTCTAAGCAGTGTCGCACGCAGGGGGGTTTCTGAGTCTCTAGAAACCCCCCCCTGCGCTAAGTGGCCACTGTCCTATACAGCAGCCGCGGCGCTGTCAAAGAAGCGTCCGCGGCGGTGCTGTATTGTATACAGCACCGCCGCAGACGCTTCTTAGACAGCGCCGCGGCTGCTGTATAGGACAGCGCTGGCGAAACGGAGCTGCTGCGCATGGGCGGGCGCATGCGCAGCAGCTCTCTCTTGTGTTTTTTGTTGTTGGTTTTTTTTTGGGTCGGCGGGGAGAAACCCCCCCCCCCCCGACAATCCTCCATGCGCCCCTGCTAAGGTACGTGTTTTTCAGTCCTATCACTTGCACTGGCTACAGGTTGGGTGTAAGTGCTGAGTGATAGAGATGACGGCTGTGTATACAGCTATAACATGTGTTTGGAATCAGGGGCAACTGTAAAAATGCATTTCATGTACAGTAACCATTAATAACATTCTGAGAAATGTATTTCTTGGAAAAAATATGAAAATAAATACTTTTTGAGTTTTTTTTTTTATTAATTACTATATTATCAACAGGTGTTAATTTATTTCATTTATTTTTAATCTGTGCATTGTGTTGGGACTTTATATTCCACAACTGTATTATTTGTATCTAGCAGTGTGTTGTGTCTGTCTCAATATGGCAAGTGTTGTATATACGCAGAGCGCACCTACACCCGTATTCAGCAAGAGACGTTTCTTCAGATCCGCTTGTATTTGAATATATGGATGTGCGTATGCCCGATTTATGCACATTTTTTAAACAATGCACATTAAGTTTGTTTTGCGTGCCTTAATGAATCCGGCCCATACAGTATCCAGCCATTAAATTATATAGTAGGAAATATTACTGAAAAAGATATTGCTGATGTTTTAAATATGTTTTTGTTTGTGTTCACAAAGGAGAAATAGAAGCCAAGAAATAGGTTTTGTGGCAATAGCCTGTGCGCACCATTAAATACAACTTGGCTAAGACAGGCGGCGGTGCAGTTGCACCTAAACAGGATTATGATGGAAGTGGAACCTGGAGCAGATGGCATTCACCCATGTGTACTAAAGGAGCTAAGTTCAGTAACTGATGGAATAATATTTCTTATACTTATGGATTTCCCCATATCCAGGTCAGTGCCACCTGATTGATGAAAAGCATATATGGTATCAATTGTTATAAAGGGAACACAATTTGAACCATGAATCTAGCAATCTCTGAGCCTGACTTCAGGTGCTGCGTATAAAGGAAGTCAATGTACATTAAGGGCGTGAAAAGGTATGCACGCACATCCATCCCGATTCAAGCTCTGGACATCTCTCAGGTACGTGATCTTCAGGAATGTCACTTGCATCGAGGGGCAGGATTGGCTGAGGAGCAGGGGCAATCTGCCCCCTGGGCCGGTCTCAAAGTGAACTACCTTGGACTGGGTCACCTGTATTTTTTTCCATTAAAATAGGCTGCTGAGTCAAGTCTTGCCCCCCCCCGGGCTAAAATTTGGCAGCCGTCTCTCACTTGCACCCGCTATGTCTCGGGTGTAACTGCCGATTACTAGTGATGACGGCTGTGTATACAGCTAGAACATGTGTTTGCAATCAGGAGCAACTGTACAATTGTATTTTATGTACAGTCGATATTAATAACATCCTAATAAATGTATTTCATGTACAAAAGAAGAAGAAAAAACCCCACTTTTTTTATTAATGATTATATTAGTTGTTAATGTATTTAATAATATTTGTTTAATCTGTGCATTCTGATGGGACTTTATATGTACTAGTGCAGTGCGTTGTCTCTGTCTGCATTAGGCAAGTGACAGCTAGACACTTGAAAAGTTTCCTGAGACCCTTTGTTGAATACGGGCGTACCTGTTGGCATTTTCCATCCATTTTTAAAAAAACACAAATTGCTTTCACTTTGCATTCCTTAATGAATCAGGCCCAGTGTGTAAACATTTACATATATTGTATATCATACAAGGCATCTTTTCATTTATCTTACCTTTGATATACATTCTGCTCTATGCTTGCCTATATTAGCTGTACATGGAATTTACGTACAGGGTGCAGTACCTAAGTAGGAGCAAATATACACAATGCAAGAGAGTAAAACTGTTTTTTTTGCTAGTAACTTCTTACATTTAACAAACCACAACCACATGAAGAAATTATTAATTTACAAGTTGAAATAATGGCAACTTTTAGACCCGATCTGTTTAGCGCAAGAAATCATTTTCATTTTAACGTGCCAACGAACAAGCAAAGTATTTCAATCACAATCAGGAATAAATCTTTCACAAAAACATCCTTTTCTTGTAGAATTTCTGTAAATTGTTCCGGTAATGCTGTAAAAACGGAAAGAGATTGTTCCTGTAAAACAGATGAAATATTGACAGGTATTCAGAATATATACGTTGTGCTGCCAGGTGTATGTTCCGCTTATTTACAGACAGAATACAATAATGGCTCATATAGGCTACAAGACAGTAACAACTTATATAATCAGGTGATAGAGAATTGTAACATAATAATGAATATTAAACAAACTATAGTTACGAAAGGCAAACTTTGCTCATTATTAATACAACCAAACACATTCACATAGCTACCGACTGTCCAGTTTTTCACAGAACTGTCACAATCTCTGCAACGAAAAGGGGCGGGTCTTAATATGAGAGTGAAACTACACCCATTTTGGGTGTGGCTGGGAGGGTCAAGGCGTGGCCTAGGTGGATCAGGTTGCATAATAATGATTTTTAACTTGTCATGTTGGAGGAATGCATTCAAATTATTATGATAATATTCTAATGCTTTGGTACATTTGAAATTTGAAATTGAAACTATGAACAAAATAATGTATCGTTTTATTTATAGTATTTATTGTAGTTCCGGAATTGTCGAATTATATTGCATAGTACTGATCCGCTGTTCCGGACATACACAAATGGGATTTGATCCGTACATAATTATGAAAATGTGTTGTCATTGTTCTGGGGAGTTTTTAATGCAATTTTAGTCCTAAAAATACTGTATTAGTCAAGGAATACTCCATTGGACTCAGTCTATTGTCACACAAGAGTTTTTCCATCAGGAAAAGACAGCATTTATTTTTTAAAAGATTTGTTCTTATTGAAACGTATGGGTTTTCCTTGAAGGGATCATATAAGTAGCTTTTCTGATTCAATAGATTTCAAAGCAAAAAGCTGGCTATGTGGTTTAAGGAAAACAGATGAAACAAACAAGTGCTTCATATAATTTTATATTTGTCCAGCACCTATCACAGAAGTGATTAAACTGCTCCCTATGTGAAGATTTTCAAGCACGGTTTTTTTTTTGTTTTTTTTTAACTGTTGGCATAATAAACATTGGGAAATGTGGAAGAGCTTTATCTCGCTCTGCGTTCCTACTGGGTGAAAACAGTTCATGTGACACACCCGGGGCAAGAAACCAAGCAGGATCCATGTTTCTTTGTCTACTCAGTACATTCTCACAAGACCTGCAGGTCGCACCACTAGCTCTGGATCCCTTGTGGACACATGTTGTGATACATGATTTGTGCAGCGCAATACAAAAGCTCAGCATAGCTCTTTCTATCACGAGGGGCTTTATCGGGCCTCAGTATATAGATATATAGCTCTCTGCTCGTATATATAACCTAATGTGTATGCTGAGCTGTGGCTCAGTGGTTAGCACTTCTGCCTCACAGCACTGGGGTCATGAGTTCAATTCCCGACCATGGCCTTATCTGTGTGGAGTTTGTATGTTCTCCCCGTGTTTGCGTGGGTTTCCTCCGGGTGCTCCGGTTTCCTCCCACATTCCAAAAACATACTAGTAGGTTAATTGGCTGCTATAAAATTGACCCTTGTCTGTGTGTGTGTATATTAGGGAATTTAGACTGTAAGCTCCTATGGGGCAGGGACTGATGTGAGTGCGTTCTCTGTACAGCGCTGTGGAATCAGTGGCGCTATATAAATAAATGATGATGATGATGATGATGATGATGAGCTGCCTTCACTGTTCTGTTTGTTGTGCATGGAATCCCTACTATTCTGCAAGTTGAATGGGGGAGTTGGGGTGACCAAAAACTTACTTTGTGGGTAGATATATCCCTTAAATAACAGTCCCTCCAGCAGTCAGAAAATAATTACCATATAGACTCTTGACTGTCAGTGTTATTGATGGTCTGACCTCACCTCTCATACTTACTGAGACGTAACGGTTGTAATTACCTTTCAGATGTGGAGCGTAATGCGTCTTTGTCCAAATCTACCCTTTGTAACACTCAACTTACATGACCTGAACATCTGCGAGTGATACATTATTATCTATTATGTCTATTAGGGCTAAATTAGATGAATATGTTTCCCTGCATATCTCTGGATTTGACGAAGCCTATGATATATAGTATTGTGTCTCAATTAAGGATTAACGGAACAGAAACATAATTATGTATATACATTATGTGAGCGCAAAAAGAGTACATCATAGGATTTGTGTGATTAACTGGTGAATTGTTTGAAATTCAAATAAATGTTATAAGATGTAAAAAGACAGCTAGACACAAAGACGAAAATAATCTGCACTGCAGACTTTAGAACAGGCCTTCGAGAAATATCCTGTTACTAGTTAAAAGCCCTTCAAAATGACGGAAAAAAAGGAAGATTAAGATCATGTTGGACCCTTTGTTGGTAACGGTTGACTGGTAATTGTGACCGTTAATTCGGAAACAATAGGGACCGTATCCAGGTGGTGGGGCAATATTAACACCCATAGAAGTAAATTCTAAAGCACTATTAATCGATCTTATGTTGTCAAAGAAATGTTTTGAATGTGCTTTCATTAAGTGCCCAATAACAGGGACAGACCTTATTACACCCAATTTGACTTTACCCTTGTGGCAGCATTGATTGGATAGTTTGTCAGATGGCTGCTCAGTTGCAAAATGCTTAACGCGGCAAAATTTACAAATACTGTTCATGGGACCACAGTTATGAGCATTAATATTTGTTTGATCAAAGTTACCAACATCAGGAATGGCGCGGCATCTTGTCCGCTGACTTTGTAGACATTGACGTGATATCACCTCTGTCTTGTTCACTCTTCGATTGCTTCCTCTGTGACGGGCAGTTTGCTGAGGAGTCAGATTTACATGGTGATGACGATCACGTTCACGTTCTCTTTGGTCATCAGTCACAGTTTGTCGTTGGGCTTTATCCCGCTCCGACCTTCGTCTTTTTGCTGCTTCTTGCTGTGCGGTTACTCCCGCAGCAGACATTTGCCTTTTAGGTGGCATCGCAGTTACAATGTGTTGCTTAAATTAATTAGTATATTCCTATTGATTTAACACTAAGTGCAAATAAAACGAATGGAGAGAAAACTAACGCAATCTGTAATAGCAAAGGTCATTATAAATAGTAAATGCCACACAAAAAACTAAATAAACCGAACAAAATATATGTATATATATATATGTGTATATATGTGTGTATATATATATATATATATATATATATATATATGTGTATATATATCTAATATATAAATGTCTAGTGGCGTGTGTTAGTCTGTCTGTGTGGAAAAAATAAAACCAAGCTGCAGCGCCACCTGCTGGGCGGAGTTATACACTGACCTACTGATTTCTTAGCGTGTGTGTAAAAAAAAATTTGGTATACTAAAATGTTTTTAATTTGTTAATTTAATTTGTTAATTGTTAAAAGTGTTTATAAAGATTTAAAAAAATATATATATATATTTCTTGAAGGAGAAGTGACAGTTGAGAGTGGTTGGTGGTTGCCGGGGGTGACAGTGGGGAGTGGTTGGTGGTTGCCGGGGGTGACAGTGGGGAGTGGTTGGTGGTTGAGGCCTGGGCTATGGCCTAAATGCATGACAAGAACCTTTTTAACACCTTAAGTTGCTTGATTTGACTAGAATGTATGAGTATCATGCACGGGTTAACTTGTATATATATATATAGATGGATAGATAGATATTGTGCCAGACATAAAACAAATCTACATTGCTACAAATAAATATATCCACTTTTTAGTCTCGCTTGAACCAATATAATTGGAGCAAACATTAGCTGCACTCTTTGTGTCAGAGAATTATCAGGCTTTACATCTCCACCTTAACTCTCTTAACTCTTCTCCTTCCGTCTCACTGAATTGTGTTGTACATTATAGTTGTTACTGTCCTCTTTTTCAATGGTCTGAGCACAAGAGTCATGTGTAAGAAAGATAAAATAAAGCAGTATTATTCCTCACACAAAAGCACCACAGTCTGCAGGGAGAAAATACATATTGGTGATTCTTCTTAAAATACGAGTAGTGCGTTACTACCACCTAGTAGGGTGCAATCTTACCATATACCAAGACTAAGGCACGTTGTACAAGAATGAGCCATAAAAGCGGACTTTTCACTTGTTCATGGCTCCCTTGAAACAGGCGCGTGTTCCTTCATCTGTGTTCCTTCATCTGTGTCCCTTCATCTGTGTCCCTTCATCTGAGTTCCTTCCATCATCTGTATCCAAATTTGGAAAGACTACTTTGGTAGACAGTACCTCTTAAACAAACAATCTATACAGGTCATTGTTAAAGAATTGATGCTTCTGTTTACAATCTGACTGCATGAAAAGTCTGGTAGAGCTTTAGATCCAAGCAAAGGAAGACACCTTCTGTAGCAAATTCCAGGACAGATTTTCCTTTATAAGGATTGACTTCCTTTTCCTGGCAATTTGCTGCTTTTTTCCAGCTATAATATGTATTCTGACAGTCTATAGTACTTTGATATTATGTCCCATAATCTTGCCTACTGGATCTAACTCATTGTCCTGTAAGACCGGCACAGTGTGGCTTCATGCTTCCTGCAGTGCTGGAAAAACAAGTCCGAGCCATGGAGGCCTCACCTTGCAAATTATACAACTTACAGGATCTGCTGCTAACGTCTTTGTGCCAGATACCTCCAGACATCTTAAGAGGGCTTGTGGAGCCCATGCCTCAACGAGTCACAGCTGTTTTGGCGGCACGAGGGGGACCTACACGAAATTAGACACGTAGTTTTATTGTTGTGTCGGATCGGTGTATATACATAGACAATTATACAAGACAACCCTTCAAGGGATGCAACAAAGTCTATACAACCACAGTATCACAGTATATATATATATATATACATAAAACACCCCGTTTTGGCATAGAATGGAAATAAAAATATGTTCCTGGCACTACCCCTATAAATGAGCGACATGTGGGCATGGAAAGGGTTTGGGAGCCCTCAGAATGGTTGGTGCCCTGAGAAATTTCCCTGCATGCTCTCTGGAAACACTGGCGCTATAAAGTAAGGGTGTGCACCGAGCACTTTTAGTGTTTTGGGTTTTGGGTTTTGGGTTCTGATTAGCTTGAGGTTTTGGGTTCTGATTTGTTTTGCCAAAACACTTGACAAAAGGTTTTGGTTCTGATTTATGGTTTTGGGTCCTGATTTATTTTTAAAAAAGCATAAAAAGTGCAAAAATCTAGTTTTTTGTTGGTTTTTCACTCCTACGCTATTATTAACCTCAATAACATTCAATAACAATAATTTCCACTAATTTCCAGTGTATTTGGAACACCTCACACTTCCCAATATTGTTTTTAGTCCAAATCGTTGGACTGAGGTAGCTTTCTGGACTGCGTAGTGGAGTGTCCCCGGTACCAAATAAACATAAACTGGTCTCAATTCCACTGCACAGCTATCTGGACTGATGCACCACTGGACTCAGCAAGGACTTTTTTGATTTTTTTTTTATATTAATTTAAAAGGATTTTTGTAGAATTTTTCTTTTTATGGAAGAATTTTTAATACTTTTGAAAGAAATATGCACTTTGCAGAACAAAGCACAGGACAAAACGCACCGCTGGACTCAGCAAGGTCAGAGCACTGGACTGATGCACCACTGGACTCAGCAAGGACAGAGCACAGCACAGCACAACACACCACAGCACGAGAAATAGCAGGACAGAGGACCACCTAACACACCCTCCCTCTTCCCTGATCAATGCCCGAGTGAAGATGGCGGCGGCAAGCGGGGAATTTAAAGGTTCCGAGTATCGCGAGATCCGACAGCGGGATTATGACTCAGAGCCTCGTTTTAAGTTTCGGAATCGGCGGGAATACCCGGACAGTGCTCTGATCTGACTCGGATCCGCAATGTTCGGGGGGGCTCGGATTCCAGGAATCCGAGTGCGCTCATCCTTACTATAAAGCAGTAATTTGAAGTTAGGTCCTGATGAGGGGACATACGAATATTCTGCTGATTTTTAGTAGAGTGGACGTAAATGAATACACAGGACCGGAGCCATTAGACGAAACTAGACGTTTATTAAGCAAAGGGGCTCCGTGGCACACGTGCAAGCTCTGGCAGGGGGGGCTGCTGGGGATTCCTGTGTTGACTGGTGGGGCGTCTCCGTATATGATGGCACCTAGTATGCCAATATCACACAAAGTGGCTCTGTACATACACATTATATACACTACACATGCAGTGCAATCTTTCACAATTTTTCACCATCGCTGTTTAGTAATCTACCTCAGTAACAAGATGCTGTGTCATTGTGGAGCAGTGTGTCTTATTGATGTAAATAGCTCATTAGCAAGGGGACATCGGACCTATTAATGGAAGCTTGTATTTATATATGTCTGCTTGTGTATTGCTTGGATTGCACAAAGCACTTGGAAAAGGCAACTTCCAAGTACTATAATGAATTGATGTTAAGACTTTATAACAACAATATATATGTATGATACATTGTAACTACTTATGCCAATAAATTTAAATTAGCTGCTTCGCTGAAACATTGGAGAAGAAAATGCTCAGAAGATGAAACAATTTAGGATATGTTATACGCTCCTGGCCAGTAACTTCTTGTTAGGTTCATTTCATTTGGCAGAGGCTGGAATGAGACAATGGCAGATAATTGGATCCAGAGATAAATGAGCGTGTTGCCTTCTTCTGACACCGAGACACTTGTAACTAATCACATGTTGTGCTTATGTGAAACGGTGCTATGCAGCACACACAAAGCATCATTGTTTATTTATAAGGCACGGCGTGTTCCGTAGCGCTGAACAATCATCTTACAGATATGACATACACAAATAAATATAATAACAGATAAAGATAATAACAGATTTGTGAATAATTATTATTATTATTATTATAATTATTATTATAAATAATACTATTTTGATTAACTTTTTTTTATTAGGTGCCACAAGGCTTCCACAGCGCCGTACATAGGTGATTGGAACATACAACAACATTACATAAGTAAATACAGAAAACAATAATGGGTACAGATAAGCAGAATAACACATGCATGGATGCAATTAACAGAACAAATTGCGTGGCGTACAAAAACCATGCAGCACAATCCAAAACAGGGATGAGAGGGCGCAAACATGAAACAGAGTACGTACAATTAAGCATAATAACACATTTTTGGCTGAGGAAGATTGAGCTTCAGACATAACAGCAGGGACATATGAGAGAGACAGACATGAGCCATTGGATGGAAAAGATCCTGCTTGTGAGAACTTACATTATAGAGTGAGGGGGTGACAAGAGTCAGTAGGTGCAAATGAGCCGTGGTTGTGGTAGCAGAAGAAGTAGAGGGAGCGGACATAAGGGTCTAGGAAGGGGTCGGGCATGCAAGCATGGAAAAGAGAATTTTGGTGGATTATTTGAAGGTTGGATGAGAGTCTGGTAGGATGAGGCAAGGAGTTCCTTAGGTGGAGAGCAGCACATGAGAAGTCTTGGAGGTGGGAATGGAAGAGGGGAAAAGACTTGAGGTCAGGACTTTGAATGTGAGGGTGAGCAGCTTGAACTGTAGTCTGGAAGCAATGGGGAGCCATTGAGGGCATAATAGAGATGGGCAGTGGATGAAGAGCACAGTGAGAGGAAGATTATTCTAGTAATAGCATTCAGGATGGATTATAAGGGGAAAGGCGGGTGAAGGGTGGCCAGTGGGGTGGATAATACAGTAGTCAAGGAGGAAAATAATAAGATTGGGAGAGAGATTGTGTCACAACACACAAGACATAAAGGATGTACTCCTACTAGCAGTTGTGCAACTGGTAAACGTTTCACCAGGAGGCCCCACAAGGAGGTTTGCTCCTAACTGCTGGGACGTTCAGGTCGCAGCCCTCAAAGGCCAGTCACTAGCCAGGTACCTGGAGTCAAAGTAGAGAGATGTAGACTAGCCAGGTCAGCACCAGGAGGGCAGTGGTAGTAGACAGTAATAATCTAAGAGTAGCCAGGTTAAACCGGAAGATCCAAACTGAAACAATATGTGAGGCAGATGAAAGGAACTGACCGAGTCAGAACCAGGAGATCCAAAGGCACCGAACAAAAGGCAAGAGGTAGTCAGGAAACAGGGAAAACCAAGAATTTCAAGGAGTAGAGGATGATCGATAGCGTCAAAAGCAAATGAGAGGTCAAGGAATCTGAGAAAAGAGAAGCAGCCCTTTCACTTAGCTAGAAGTAGGTTATTGGTTACTTTGGAGAGGGCTGTTTTGGTTGAGTGAAGAGGAGAGAAGCCTCGACTAAAGAGGGTCAATGAGAGACGGGGAAGAGGGGGAGGAGAGGCAGCACGGTGGCTAAGTGGTTAGCACTTCTGCCTTACAGCGCTCGGTTCATGAGTTCAATTCTCAACCATGGCCTTATCTGTGTGGAGTTTGTATGTTCTCCCCGTGTTTACATGGGTCTCCTCCGGATACTCCGGTTTCCTCCCACACTCCAAAAACATATTTTCAGGTTAATTAGCTGCTATCAAAATTGATCCTAGTCTGTCTGTGTGTGTGTGTGTGTATGTGTGTGTTAGGGAATTTAGACTGTAAGCTCCAAGGGGGCAGGGACTGATGTGAGTGAGTTCTCTGTACAGCGCTGTGGAATCAGTGGTGCTATATAAATAAATGGTGATGATGATGATGATGATGATAAAGAAAGTGGGATGACTGAAGATAAGTTGTTTGGAAGCAAGGGGATCAGAGAATTGGGGCAGTGGTTGTAATTTTAGATGTTAGTTGGATGCATGAGCAAACCATGAATTAAACCCACATGAAAAGCACTATTTTGGGACAAGGTTTCTAAGTGTACTTCAAGAGGTGTAGAGAGAGCATATACGGCGGTGTTCCCTGGTTTGCAGACACCTGCACAGTCTCTTTCTCCCTTAATTTTTACTGCTGCTCAGGAGATGCAAGTAATTGAGAGTCATCCTAAATGTTCAATGGTATGCTTTACTACTACTATTATTATTATTGTTATTATTGTTATTATTATTATTTAGATAATAATTCTGTATCACAGGACCTGCAGAGCCTCAGAAAAATGTTGCAGTCCACTGGGCTCTGGTTAGGTGTAGGAATCACCAGTGGTGAGATTCATCCGGTTCTCACTGGTTCGCCAGAACCGATAACTAATTTTAGGCTGATGACTACAGGCTGAGTTCACCCATTGAGTTGGTGGGGGGAGCAGGCTCCTTAAAAAAAACAAAAACCTCACCTCTCCACGGCATCGGCACCTCTTCCTCTCTGCTCCGTCCGGACTGAATGTCGTGATGATGTCACGCCCGGCATTCAGTGAGGAGCGGCGCAGAGAGGAGTCAGCGGCAAGCAAGAAGACAAGAAGACAGGAGAAAAGAGAAGAAAGAAGCCGATAGAAAAGGTAAGTGAAGGAATGGAGCAAGGGGGAGCCGCAGAAGGCAGCATAGCGGAGTGTGAGAGGAGCAAAGGAAGGCAGCATGGCAGTGTTTTGAGGGGCAAAGGCAGCATGGAAGAGTGTTTTGAGGGGCAAAACACATTTTTGCATACTTAAAACAGTCATTAGGGCAGAGAACCGGTTGTTAATTTATTTGAATCCCAACACTGGGGACCATCTTAGTAAAATTGCTTCTTAGGTGGTGGTGCACCTTCAATATATAATGTAAAGACATAGAGGAGGTTTGAACAAGTAGTATTTTCGTGGTCTTAATATGTTCTACATCACTAGTTTCTAGTGAATTGACAGCCTCCATTCTCGTAAAAATAGGTTCACCCCAGTAAATAGTTGTCCCCACTGTGTAGGAAAAAGGTACGGCTGTCATAGAAGTAATTAAAATCTTAACTAAAGCCAAATACATTATGTAATGCCAATAATAACAAAATGCCTTTTAATACAATGTTTTTTTATCATTCTATATTCCTTAAAAAATATTTTGTATCCATCAATATGGTGAAACATTATTGATATCTCTCCAAACTAAAGCTATTCGCACCTTAGCCAATTTTGACATCTGCTTATTTAGGTTTTCTGATTTCAACAGCAATAACAGTGGGTGCTTGGCCAGACCCACAGGTGGCTATGAGAATTTAATGAGACATTGCTTCTTTTATTCATGTTGTTAATTTCAGGATGAAACAGGAAATGTAACGATATCATCTCCATTGTGTCATTGTCACACGATGGCCGAATGAAATTATAGTCTGGCTGCAAAACAGGAAACGCGTTTCTCCAATCTATAACTGGGACTCTGCTTTTTTTTTTTAATTTTATTACAGATGGATTTTTACCCACCTCGTAAATACGAAGATAAATTTAGTTTATGAGCTGTAAATTTATGGCGTACCTCTGCTGTGCTGGAGTTTGTAACAAAATATTTAGATTCAAATATTTCTTGTCACAGAAATGCATTATGCAGAAACTCGGAATGTGTAATAAAACGGAGATTAATTGTTTCCTTTGTTTCTTTTGACACATTTCGGCATTGGCTTTTGAGTTTATATGAAACATATGGCCTTGTCATTCCTGTTCTAAATATGCATGGGTAATGTGTTTGTGTTCTTGGTTCCAGGACTGATGAGAAACCATACAATGTATCTCTCTGTTAATTAATTAGGCAATGGATAATGAACGAGCTGCACAGGTTTCTGTTGCTGTCCACCTCACTTATAAAAGCACCTGCTAATTATAATGTTTTGACTGGGACAGAACAGGTAAAACCACGTCTGCAGACCTCTTGAAAATTGAGCGTAAATTTCAATAATCGTCTCTACAGTGAAAAAACTAAATATTTTAAACAGGATACGTTGTTTTTAGACGCTACTGTGTTATTGTAATTTTACAAATATATTTTTTCGTTAGCAAGTTTATTTTAATAGCTCGTAATGGGGGGTGTTTTGTACGTTAGTCTGTAAAACACATATGGGAAGCATATAACATGATATTGTGTACTAAGTCGGAAATATGAAATGTTATTGCAGGTAAAGAATGGACCAATGAGCAGCGCAGACATTAATGTAATGTGTCGCTATAGAAATGCTGAGTGAAGTTTTAAAAGCATCTAAGGCGGGATAATAACCAGGTTCTTAAATGCTGTATAAATTCAGAAAGCATTAAAAGGAAAATAAATGGTGCTTATAAGTAAGGTTCACTTTGAGTTAAATGATCAATATAACATATTTATAAAGTTTATTACAGTGTGTACAGCAAATTTGTATTCACTACAAATATGCTTTCTGCTCATATATATATAGATACAGTAATACAATCATGGAAGATAAAACATTGAATAGGAGATGCTTCTGGAATACATTAGACGCTAATAGATTCATCAGTGCTGGGAAACGTGTTAGCTTCCTCCATAGTGAGACTGTTACATTGTATCTGGCTTTGTCGTCATTGCTATTAATGAGTAGTAGGACTATGCAACCGGCTTATCTTTGCCTATACCACATTGGTGAGTAATATGTCCCATCCACAAAGGTTGGCTCATCATTCTGCAAAAGATCTGCACCCCCCTCACACTCTCTGATACCCCTCCTGCCTCCTATGAACCACAGGAGCTGAACAGGGACCTAGGACCCATGGCCAGTTCCGTTGGATGTTCGGATTGTGCGAGCAGTATTCTGGAAGCTCTTTGTCTTTGTAACACGGTGGGTGCCCTCTATAAGTAAATGCTGTCTGTACAGGATACAAGGCTAATTCCGTGCCCTGTGTGAATGTGGGTAGGGTGTTTATACTTTTTGTTATTACTGTAATAAGAGCTACTTTATTTAGAACCCCCTGACGAGAAGGAGAGCAATAGTTTCATGTTTACATAAAAAAAAGATGTGGATTCCCGTTATGGAGTGGCCATCTTCCTGTATTATCATACATTATTGTTGGATAAAGAACTTCATTCAATTTGTTATATATACCATGTCTACTACATTGCAAATGTTTGTGAATTTCTCATTAACGAAGCATAAAACGATTGGGGTGCCATGTTCGGTCCTCTTTGGTGGTGCATAAGGCCTTGATTTGCACCTAGATTTTTGCCACAGATTATGGGTTAGTAGGGCAAGTTGGCAGAATTTGCACTGGCCTAACCGCAGAGTAGGGACAACAGTGTGTCTAGTTTAGGGGAGTTCCTTGCTCTGAGCTGCTGGAGGTCTGGCCTCCTCCTCTACTTACAGCGGAGGACAAGCTATACGGAGAAGAATACAGGCTTAGAGAGAACTCTGCAAACAGATGCACACCGATATAAATATCTGCCTATCCAATTATTTAGGTTTGTGCAAATAGCCGATAATGGTGATGATCACCAGCAATAGCGAAGCACTTGTTATTGGATGTTTGGGAATGCTCCGCTGAGGATCATAGGTGCTTTCTTCATTCCATGTGCATATATTATTCGTTTATTCGTGTGCGTCTAAGCTATTTTTTTTGGTCACATACGTGAGACGACGAGTTGTTTCTCTTGTGTTCTAAAATTTCCAATTTATGCCTAATAGTGAATACATGCTTTGCAACAACAACATATGGTTATAAACATGGACGTAAGTGTATGTGATGTATGCTTAGCATAAGCCGGGAGCATAGGCTACTGGTGTAGACCTTGTGGAAGTCAAATAATTGGATAAAGTAAACCAAATTAATTAATTTTGTTTTACCATGCGATTGCGATCAGTACGCTGCGTGTTGCGACGCAATCGTACGGGTTAATAACACACATTTACATTCACACTTACACTCGTAAATAACAAACACTTATAAAGGTTCCAATGCACATTTGTTTATTAATAAAATGTATTAGAGATTGTTTATACGTAAATGTTAATATATTAAAAGTATCTAATGCTCAGAGTATAGGAAATGTATCATGTTTAGTGTAATTTTGATCTACACATTACCACTACTTTCGGCTTTGCGATCACTTCCTGCGATCAATAGTTATGGAAGATAAAACATTAATGATCAAAATGACATTGTGTTTGGAAAACTGATAGGTTGGTAGAATCTGGTTTAAGTCAGTTTTCTAGGAACAGCATGTGATCAGCAGTTGAGGGTCAGCTGGTCACACCTTATCAGAGGAATCCTTTCAATTAACCTATGACCTTCAGACAATTGGAACATTATTAATCCCCGAGCCAATGAAGACCCCTAGACGTGATATTTGTGTACATAGTGACATCCTCTGTAGTTTTTTCTATACTGAAACTGGATATAATCAAACTGCTCCCCCCAGCTAGCTCTCTCTGATCCTGACTACAGGACAGCATGAATGTATCTTGTCCTGGGTAAAGCACTAGAGGAGATGTAATGTATTCAGTGGTATTATACTTTCCTGCTTTATTGTAATAAATTTTATGCGTAATAATGGCTTGCTGTAAATCCTGCTATATTTTGCAATTAAATATCTTTGTGCTCTGGAACCACAATAATCACATTGGACAATGTTTTATTGGTAAGCGATAAAATGACTTTAATAACTTGCACCTATCCTGCGATAGTTGCAATGTTCTATATACACACATTTGTTTTTGGTGAACGAAATTCGCTCATGCAATTTGAGCCCATTTGCGATCAACTCTGCATCAACCCCACAGTGCACATAACACATAATTTCTTAGGGCAAAATAAGTTTATAGATCCACACTTCTCCTTCATAAGTAAAGGTGAGACCCCGAGGAGTCTGCAGGTACAGGCTGCAGACAGGGTGAAGTTTTTGCAGACTCAGCGGTATATTTACTAAACTACGGGTTTGAAAAAGTGGAGATGTTGCCTATAGCAACCAATCAGATTCTAGAATCCTTTTTTAGTACATTCTATAAAATGACAGCTAGAATCTGCTATAGTCAACATCTCCACTCAAACCCGCAATTTAGTAAATATACCCCTATACCCCTAAAACTCCTAGGTTGAACATGCACAGATGGAGGACAGGGTCTATTGAGGAAATTAGAGTAAAGGGAGGGGTTTATTGTATTTTAACCTGTATTGGTCTATTGTGTAGGGTGACCAATGCCAGATAGTTGGCTGGTGACTAGGCAGGACGTCTGTGTCTATCCAGAGCTAGGGTCGCTAGGTGTCATCCTGAGAAAAGTGTACTGTGTTATTTGTGATGTGAACAATAAAAACACAGTTATTTATGAAAGAAGTTGTTGTGTCTGTCATCTGCTGGGTGTCAGCATCATAGTATACACAACACATAATTCCTTAATGGCAAATTAAGTATAAGTATATATATATATATATATATATATATATTAGTATGACTTTATAACAGAGAATACAGGATGTGTGCCTACAAATTTCATAAGGAAGACTTGTCGCTGCCTATCGCAATGCCTGAGTTTATCCACTCGCTGGAGTTTACATGCAAATTATTCTGTTCATTAAGATGACATAATTTGTGGTCACGCTACTTGCTGATTAAATCTGAAAACTAGCCACACCCACTATATCACTAAAGAGTCACATTTTACAAAGAAATACAATTTCTATTAAAATTGCTTATGACACTTTTTAATATCTGGCCATATTAATCATTGATCTTTCGCTATCATTTTGCAATGGAAATTTTGCAACTCTGACATTTCCTTTCACAAGTCAAATTAATTCGCCTAGCCTCCATGTGTAAATCTTAGCTAAAATATAATTTTTCTCCTTTTACCCGGCTAGATAATGACACCATACTTGAGTTTCGATGCTACTTTTATGCAAATTAAATTAAAACAATTTTAATTTACTTCATGTAAACTTGCCATTAAAACATGATTAAAGTGGTTATATCTAAGCTTTTACGTTATTTTAAAATACTAATATTTTACGTTCATAAACAGGCTGAAACAAATTAATTTTTAAAACAGTTTTGAAAAGATCAAGCTGCATGTACGCGGTTTATGAAGAGGAGGATTTATTTTCTAACACACCCCAACTCCTTAATCTTCATACTTTGCTACTTTATAAGCCGTTTAACTACAAATAACACAACAGTAACGTACGACTCCCTTCTCTCATAATAGTACTAATCCTAAGACAACTCCTGTCCCCCAGCTCATATTTATGATAATTGAATTACGTTTTCTCTCTGCAGCTAACATTAGGACACTGTTTTCTTCTTAATCAATTTGAGATTGTGACAATGTCATCCTGCCTAATTATATACAATCGATATTTTCAATTTAAGGTCAGATCAATAGGGTTTAATTAATGTGCGGCAATTTAGAAAAGCAATAACAAGTTATTTGTAAGCTAAGCTTAATATGATTTCTTAACCTTTAGACAGAGGGCCTCTTGTATGTATATTTGTGTAGTATTTGATATATATTGTTAGTTATAAAACTTGCTACATTACTCACAGTTGTCAACTGTTCTGGATTAAACACCCAGTGCTTTAGGAGAATGAAATACCAGACATCCTTTTATGATTGTGGGCTGGTTTAAATAGTCTGAGTTCAATGGTGTGATCCTTAATAATAAAAGTGCCATGTCTATACCAGTCACAAAGGTATTGGCATGACAAAATGACATCATCACCGGTCGGACCACTCCCAGTCTGTCAGTGCCTTCCCAGGGCACGGAGTCTAACGGACCTCCCGGTCTTCACCAAGAGCCACCGCAAGGCGGGATGGATTTGGTTGTTGAAGGTCTGCAGGTCGTGGTCCCTGAGTTAGCCCCCTGACGTAACAGATGGGAAGACAGTGGATGGAAGATCCAACGGACAGAATCAGAGGTTGAAGTGCTGGGCAGGACAATTAGCTGAGAGTAACAGCATCGAAACAGAAGTCCTCATAAGTCAGTGAAGTTCCGGGTCGGATACACTGAGGCAACCACAGATAGGAGAATCACAGGGAATGCCCGGAAGCATGGCAGGATCGGATACTCCAGGAAGCAGACAGAAGAATGGTAAAAGGACTAGGGTACACAGGTTCAGCCGGTTTGGATGCACCAAGGAACAGACAGTAGAATGGTCAAAGGACTAACCTGGTCGGGTACACAAAATGAGCCGGGTCGGATATACCAAAGAGCGAATAGGGGTCATACACAGGAGATAATGAAGATTCAGCACAGGATCTCAGAAGGGAGCCAGACACCGAGGAGTAACTCGTTGCTCTGACACAGCCAGTGTGTCAGAGCGTGAAAGAAATAGAGAAGATTTCAAAAACCCTGCCTCTGATATCACATGACTGCAGCCGTGCCCCGGCTGGAAAGACGGAGCTCTGGCTGCGAGCGCAAGCAGGAACGAGGAAGGTAAGTTCCTAACAGTACTGTGATGAGGAAGGGGCGCAGGGCCACCATTAGGGAGCTTTAGGAAGCTGACTAGGGCACCGTGCTCTTGGGGGGGCACTGAGGCCAGGAACCCACACTAACAATGTCTCTGAATGATACATTGGCCAGGACGGTGTGGGCAGTGTAATCTCTGCGATAATCCATCTGTCCACAATTTCCCCATGTCGCTGTCTTTACGTATAGCGGAAGGCGGTGCTTCCACAAGGCAACACCGCATCCTACCGGCGCCGGGCTCCTGGCAGCTCCATGACGTCATGTGACTATCAGTGTAGAGGAGCCGGGACCCTCAAGGAATAAAAGAAGCAGGAAGAAGAAAGAAGCAAGAAACGGAGAGGATGAGAAGTGTACAAGAAGAGAGGCAAAAAGATAATTACATTAATACAAGGAAAACGGACGGAGAACTGGGGCTGGAAAAAATGGGGGTGGGGGATGGGAGAGGTGGTTGGAGCAAATGGGGGGACGGTTACGTTCAGAAATCCCCATGAGCTACATACTATTATATATCTATTATTGCTATCTATTAGTATAGTTCAGCGGTTCCCAAAGTGTGTGCCGCGGCTCCCAGGAGTGCCGCGGGCCAGCTATAGAAAAAACAAAACAACACAAAAACTTACCAATCCGGTTTTGTGTTGTTTTGTTTTTTCTATGGCTGGCGCGCGGCAGAGGGGACAGAGGAGGGGGGACCAGCGTGGCAGAGGGCAGAGAAGGGGGGACCAGCGTGACAGAGAAGGGGGGACCAGCGTGGTAGAGGAGGGGGGACCAGGGTGACAGAGGAGGGAGGACAAGCGTGGCAAAGGGCAGAGGAGGGGGGACCAGCGTGTCAGAGGTCAGAGGAGGGGGGACCGGTGTGACAGAGGAGGGGGGACCAGCGTGACAGAGGAGGGGGGACCAGCATGGCAGAGGGCAGAGGAGGGGGGACCAGCGTGGCAGAGGGCAGAGGAGGGGGACAGCGTGAAAGAGGGCAGAGAAGGGGGACAGCGTGAGAGAGGGCAGAGGAGGGGGACAGCGTGAGAGAGGGCAGAGGGGGCAGCGTGAGAGAGGGCAGAGTGTCTGGATGCAGAGG
This sequence comes from Mixophyes fleayi, assembly GCF_038048845.1. Taxonomy (NCBI): domain Eukaryota; kingdom Metazoa; phylum Chordata; class Amphibia; order Anura; family Limnodynastidae; genus Mixophyes; species Mixophyes fleayi. Next base: position 7,150,204 of record NC_134406.1, read on the forward strand.
GGTAGAGTGTCTGGATGCAGAGGGGGCAGAGTGTCTGGATGCAGAGGGGGTATTTTTGCATACAACTAAATAAGTATTTCTGTCCTGACCTAAATACTTATTACAATTTTTGGACACAACTACTTCTAAAACAGGACTGCTCAGTAATTATTTTGGAGGGGTGCCTTGAAAAAATTATGAAGACTCTAAGGGTGCCGCGAACTGCAAAAGTTTGGGAACCACTGGTATAGTTAATTGTATATCGCAGAATATATTAACACATAAAAAAGGTCATCTAAATGACAGACATACAACATTAAGCTGTTTATTTATTAAAATTTTGTGGGCAAGAGGGAATGTGAGACAAAAGCTGTGAGAAGATCTGATGGGTATGGGTGTCATGTATGAGATAAGCTGATGGGCATTGGAGGACATGTCAATGAGTGATGACAAGTTTTTTTAAAATTGTTCTGAAATGTACAATTTGGAGCCTCCCCTCCAGGTATCCTGCGTTTGCACCTGGGCAGCAGTGAAGCCTGGACAGCGTTCTGTGTCAGACATCAGTACATCTGGGCTGTAGCCTTACCAATAGGAACTAAGAGTTACTAGTTTTATTTTAAAAATGTCAAGTGTGTGAGGAGCTAGAAAGTGGGGTTTGGAGGGAGAAGGGGGCGGTGGCCTGCAGCTTTGTCTAGGGTGCCGAGAAACCTTGCATTAACCCTGGGGGGCATTTACTGGGAGGAGGGAAAGGGGTATGACGGCGAAAAGGGAGGAGGCATGTACTGTGGTGAGGGAGGGGTGACATGTATTGTACAGAGGGAGGGGTGCATGATGGGAATGGGGGAGAGGGGCATGTACAGCGAAGGTGGTGGGGGGCAGGTACAACAAAGAGGGAGGTGGGACCCTTCCAGACTAATTTAAACTGGCCCCCACAGTTTTTGGTGGCAGTCCTGCATGGCATTAAGTGCGTTACAGTCATGTTAAAAAGTGGGTGTGCTACAAAGTGGGATTGTCAAGTAGTGGGAGTGGCTATGTTAAATAGTGGGTGTGACTGTGCTAATAGTAGGTGTGGTTTCATTGAGGGTGAGACTAATGCAGTAATGAGCTTGTTGAAAAGGTTTATATTCTAAATAACATTAACTTAGCAAAAAATTAGATTCTTTCATACAGAGCAAGAGAAGTGGACACTTTAGCTGTTAGGTGCTCCCTGGCACCAATAGACAGGTCCATGTTTTATCAGATGTACTGTGCATGGAAGGTGTCGGATAGTCAAAGTTTATGTTTGCTTAATTTTAGCCATTCCTTCTATTGTTCACAAATATTCAGTGTTAACAAAATTATATAAATAAATTATTATTGCAATAATAGATACAGTTTTGTTCCCTGACAATGACCAGACAAAGTGTAATCACTTCTCCTTCTGCGAGCCATTGATTCCAGTAGTGTCAATCAACAATTCAGCCTTCTCTTTGTTTACTGAATGGTGGATGAGAGTGTGCACAAGTCCGGAGAGGTCCGTGGTTTGTGGATTGAATAGATTGAAGCTTTAAATGAATCCGGCAAATTGCGTTAGAGAAACAGATAATGCAAATCACATAATTCTGTCCACCCGGAGGTCACAGCTTTATTTGAGAGTTTATTTTATTCCACTGCTGAGTCTCTTCAGCATTCGGCGCAGGCTTGGTTGAGTTGCTAGACCCTGTCAATCAAAATAACTAGTTCTTTCGGATGATATACAAAACGTGACATAAGGGCAGGGAGGACACTAGAAAGATTGAGCAATGCATATAGTAAAAGTTTAAGTAGTGTATGTGTGAAACAAAAAGTTTAAGTTACCTGAAGATGGAAACAAATTTTTGAATGCGCTCATTGCATCTCAAATGAAACCCTGGTGCTTTTATATTCAGTCATTCTGGCATAAAAACAAAGTTGTTGTGCGCACTCACTATATTGTGAGTTCGTATAACTGAAGTATTTGCATTCTGTTGGTTGAATGGCCAGATATGCCATTAGGGTTGATTGGACATTGCATAGTGGCACCGGTGTGACGGGTGACTGTTCCCTTGCACAGTGCAGGGGGAAAAGCAGGATTTGTAGAGGGGGGTTTCCATACCACCCCGCCAGTGGGCATGACCAGCATGCATGGGGGCGTAGCTATAACTTTAGAGAGTGCTTGGCTGCTCTCCAACTCTCCCTCTCCCCATAATATACATGGGCAATGCTGCGTGGACTACTGTTAGGTGGACGCAGCTCTCCCTTTTCGATCAGAGCCGTGTGAAGCAGGGGCAGTGTACAGCCACCTCAATTATACAGTGCCCCAGGCTTGGAGGGGGTTTCCAGGCACTAGGGACCCCCGCCCCCCCTCGGTTTGCCTATGCAGTGCATAGGTCAAACCTATTTTCATTCTAAGAAAACAAAACCCGGGGAATGAGAAAAGAATCAACTGACAAAGGGGCATAGCATGAAATCTCCTGGCCCCTTTGCAACATTTGGAGGAGGAAAATGTGTGGCGATAACAGGCTTAGCGCTCTGTACCGCATAGCTGACATACCCGGTATCCATCCACGATTCAAAATCAACTATCCAAATATCCTGAATAAAATAGATAGGTTTATTTAACAAAATGGTACAGCAAACAGCATTAATAGCATTTAATAATAACCTGCAAAAAACTACAGTGGCACAGACAACATATAGGGTATAATGTAAACACCTCACCAGTATCCTAGCCATTCTCAGGGGTGCCCAACTTATCCTTGGATGCAGACGCTTTCTCCTTTGAGGCTACCAGCAAGACAGCGGTCCCAGATCACTGTCACTCCGCTTTTGGCGGACACACAGCTCTCCAAGACCTGGAGAGAGTTCAAGACAAAAGCAGTGCTCCAGGGACCGATTGTCCCTTCCTTGACCACTGACCGAGACTGAAATCTCAATGCCAGTCTGACCAGCTATTACTGGGTAGCGAATGCCAACTTTCTGATTTGGGGAGCTGTCTTTCAAAGTCAGAAATGGCCTTCTGAGGAGATCCAGGACCTTTCTGATTGGTCTTTTTCTGTGTTTACCTTTTCACAGATAGCAGATGAGTTGCTCTTGATACAATTAGGGACAATTGTTGTTCTGTGGCTATACAGCAGGAGAGATCACAATCCAGACACATTGCATTTAAATACACAATATAGCCCTCTGTATTTAAACATAGAGCTCTACCTGTGGACCTTGTCCCTATTGTAAAACACTCAGACATGATGCCCCCTTGTGTAATGTACATGAACCCAGGAATTTGGTGGACAATAATCTTCTGCCTAGACTAAAACAATGAACTAGTCTACATGTATACACAAGATGAGAAAGCCACCGTACCAGACACATTATCAGGTCTTCTGAGCTGAGCAGGGGTGGGCGTAGTAAATTAAAAGACTTTTACCAAGCACCCCTTACCTCTGGACCCCATATCACCTCTGATTTACAATGTAAGTAGTCAGCCAGTGTCTGGCACTTATGCCATGTTGCACTTATATTGTGTGTAAATGGTCTATGCAACCTTCTTCTTCTTATATGAATTTTCTGTTTAGTCATAATCCATTTATCCTGTGATTTGAATTCTGGCACCTATTGTACATGCGTCAGCCAATGATGGCAGCTCACCAATCTCATCCTTTTGTAAAAAATACTTCAGATGCCCATAAACTAAACAGACTCTAACCCTATTTATTTTCTATTTATTGTTTGTTATTGCCAATAGAAACACATAATAGGAATATCTTGTCCCTATTTTACTGCTCTTAAGTCTGCTTACAGAGCTCAGTTTTCAGAAGAATTGTACTGGTTCTCTGTTCTTCTCTACAGCTCTCCTGTTCTTCTCTACAGCCCTCCTGTTCTTCTCTACAGCCCTCCTGTTCTTCTCTACAGCTCTTCTGTACTTCAATACAGCCCTCCTGTTCTTCTCTACAGCTCTTCTGTACTTCAATACAGCCCTCCTGTTCTTCCCTACAGCCCTCCTGTCAATCTTACTGATTTGTGTTTATCCTCCCACAATACATTAGATTGGATGAATGGCCTGATGACACGATCACAAGTGTGACGTCATTGGGATGGCAGTATATGACTGAGAACAGAAAGAGGTATCAGACACAACCTCCTGAGTTTACTCATAACTCATAGTCAGGGATATATATAGAACTATGTACACAATATATATTCCCCTGTTGTAGACATCAAGAGGGTTATTAGCCACAACCTCTCATGCTAGGACACAGGTCAAATCCCAAAGAGTCTGCAGACACAGGCTGCAGACAGGGTTAAATTCCCACTCATGCTTTCATACAGCACACAGACACACAGGTGAACCACAAGGGGGTAATTTGTTTGTTATTTTCTTTACCGATTAATTAGTGCTTGGGAGGAGAATAAAACACCGTAGGTTTGTTGTGGGTGGGGTGACCGAAGCCAGTTAGCTGTCCGGTGACTAGACAGTAGAACTAGGTCTAGACAGTGACAAGATCGCAGGGATTTTGAATGGCTACAGATGTTATTATATAATAAATGAACCGCTGTCCTTACCATCCTGACAATAAAATTTGACACTTGGTTCAGCTATCCTGGAGTGAAGTGTCGAGTAAATACCGACCTCATCACACTGCGTAAAGAACATTTTTCAAGTTACAGTTGCTTTTAAGCCAGAGTATTTTTATACCATGCAATGCATAATAACACAAACAGAGATGTTATCTTTGTCACCAATGTTTCCGTACAAGTCTCAGAGTGCATTTCAACTCAACTTTACCCATCCCCCCCAGCGGGTCATGACATGATACTAAATACATTATAAAAGTCCAATTTAATCCTGTCTCCGAGAGCTGGCATGTGATATTTTATAACTGGAGAACAGTGACAGGAGATTGGATGGGTTCGCCCTCCAACTACCCTCGATGGCTGTGATGCCAGGAGTCACTCTGAGATGGTACATTCAAGCAAACAAAAAAACGAGCTAGAATTAAAAAGCCATGCAATCCCCGGCTTGACGTCTGTGTCCTCTCATTACTCTCTGATCATTTCATCAGGTTCTCAGCAGATTCAATTTACACAATATGCTTGTCATAGATTTTCATGCATAGTTATTATACCTCGTTCTGAGATGTTCAAATTCTGCCTCTTTACTGCACTTTTTGCTCACGTTGTCTGGGGGAGGATATTACAGGGTGTTTAAAGAACAACATTATGTATAATAAAAGTACTTTTCCATCACCTTTAGCAAAGTGCAAACATTAATGTTTCATTTCACAAATTGTATTACATAGAGCATGGAATCTCTTTTCACTTCGTTCTCAGTTATTTGCATTTCATTTATTTATTTTTTGCCATTGTTGAAAACCCTATTTTGTGCTTATTGAGAATACTTGTGTGTCTACAAGGCTTGGACATATTTATTGTGATGCTGAAACAATGCAATTGTGTAACGTTGCAGACTCTGAATAATGCAGATGTTTAGGTGGATTTGTAAGTGGCAATTTGTGTCCTCTGGTAAAAGAGAAAAAAAAAGAGATCTTATAATATATATTAGTGTTGTTGATCCAATCTATTAATAATTAGTGTTGCTGTTTCAATCTGTTAATGATTAGTTTTGTTGTTTCAATCTATTAATAATTTGTATTTTTCTTCCAATATCCTGAATTGGTCTTGATCTTGATCTTTATTACAGCATCATTCATAACAGTACGGTGGCAAAGTGGTTAGCACTTCTGCCTCACAGCGCTGGGGTCATGAGTTCAATTCCCGACCATGGTCTTAGCTGTGTGGAGTTTGTATGTTTTCCCTGTGTTTGCGTGGGTTTCCTCCAGGTGCTCCGGTTTCCTCCCACACTCCAAAAGTATACTAGTAGGTTAATTGGCTGCTATCAAAAACTGACCCTAGTCTCTCTCTGTCTGTGTGTATGTGTTAGGGAATTTAGACTGTAAGCTCCAATGGGGCAGGGACTGATGTGAGTGAGTTCTCTGTACAGCGCTGCGGAATCAGTGGCGCTATATAAATAAATGGTGATGATAATGATGATGATAACAGCTACCTAGAATAATGTATATTGTCATCTAAATCACGGTGGAATACTGGATTAACCCATTAACATCAAATCTGGTATTATCATCCATATAGTTCTGAGTGACACTTGTCAATCTGAGAATTGCCTTTTGCAACCCATTACTATAGACCTTCTCATGTACTCAATGAACCTATTTGGGGTAACTAAGTTGCTGAATATTTCCTAAGACCAGGGTATTACTTTAAGAAATCAAACACAAGGTTATAATATCCCTTGAGAGAGTTATTGGACTGTTTTTATATTTTTAGATATTTTTTACCATCAACATTGAATTTTTGAGAGTGTTTGATCTTCACCATTATTTCATATCATCAACTCCTTTACAGACTCTTTTTCCATCTTGTCATTGGGCCAACAAAACATATTGCCCCCAGGACTTTGTGATATAGATAACACTTGTGTTCTTCCCGACAACACTGTCCTTTATGATTTATTTATTTTTTATTTCTATTTATTACCATTGTTTTTACCATTTGTTTTATACATGTGACATTTTGTACTGTGCAACATTCATTTTTTTGTTTCGTGCAGATCGTTTATAGGTCAGCGCTATTACTTTTTCATCTTAGTTTGAGTTCCTTCATTGTTCTTATTATTTTCATTGTCTATGTCATCAGCATCTAGTATATTTATTTTTGTATTAGATGATATTCATTTACTGCGAGCGCAATTGGGCCTCTTTTATTTGTTATAATATCCTTAGAAGTCCAGGCTCATGCGGGTGTAAGTGCCTGAATTGTGCAAGTCCTTCTGGTCATGCGCAGGGCGCTCTCACGCAAGATACGCTACACAAACCGGCGTACATTCTGCTCTGCATCAGCCCAGTGTATAAAGAATATTTACTGGATGAGTAAATATACGGTTTATCTTCACTGCCTTCCATAAAAGCTGCGTTTTTGCTATTTTACATTGCTGCGGAGAAAAGTATCGTTACGGGCGTTGCATTAAATCCATTGAGTTTACTATTCCAGCAGAGCCTCATGTATACTTATTAGGAAAACTAATGCTGTCATTAACTTTGCTGTTTTCTTTTTGTCTCAAAGCACACGAGCAACTGATTGTACTAAACTGCAGTGAACTCTGATTAGTGGCTGGTAAAGGAAAAACAACAACAACACAACAAAGAGACCACTTAGCTTCTTGTGAATAATGTTACCGTCTGCAGGATGGGGAAGTGAGGAAGTGACAGAGTGAATATGTACAATAGTTACATGAGACTGTGGATCGTATGCTAAATTATTTTCTGCATTGCATACTTGACCAAAATTAGAATAGGCTTTGATTTGCCAACTGGGTACCAGAATCTGCTCTGTGTAGTGTGCTGATTGGCAGAAGAGGGTGTGCATTGTATATTGGGCCGTAGAGATGGGATAGTCATCAGAATGGGGACTTGATGGTCGTACTGGTAACCATAATGGGGCTGTGCATTGTGTATTGGTTACCACAGTTGTGGGTCATCAGAATGTACACAGTGCTCTATATTCTGTACTAATCATGACACTAGGGCTACATATTGTGTAGCAGCATAAGGTGGATGTGTACTGGCCATTTCCAGTGTGCAAAATTACTTAATTCTCAGCCTAGAACTGGTGAAGATGGTTCTCATACTGTACTATTAAAGGGAGACATACATAGATATATGTCACACATATCTCCAGAACTGCAGTATTTGTGCATCTGGCGTATGTCACACGTATAAATGTGTATACATTCACCTGTAGCATACAGATGTGGCCTGACAGTGTTAGCAGTTAAATCTAAAGCCACATTAACCTATTTGTACGCAATATAATAATGAAGTATCATATACACAAGAGAATAGCGTTATATCAGTGATTAGTGACAGCAATACTAATAAATGCAAAAGTTGCATTTTCCATTTAAAATGTCATTAAATACAAACACACCCACATCCGTTGTTTACTGCTTTAAAAATCAAATGGGCAATATTTTTTTGCTTATTTGGAAATGACAAATACGTGATGTGAATAGCCGGCTGCGATATAATATAGCCAAGATGTCTATGAATTAAGCCAGGAGAGGTCAATACGCAAAAAGCCAAATAGAATTGTTTTGATAATGTTTCAAAAGTCATCATCATTATCACCATCATCCCCATCATCATCATCATCATCACCATCATCACCATCATCATCCTCATCATCATCACCATCATCATCCTCATCATCATCCTCATCACCATCATCCTCATCAACTCATCATCATCATCATTATCATCATCATCATCACCATCATCATCATCACCATCATCACCATCATCATCACCATCATCACCATCATTATCATCACCATCACCATCATCACCATCATCATCATCACCATCACCATCATCACCACCATCATCATCATCATCATCATCACCTTCATCATCACCACCATCATCATCATCACCACGTATCTTTACACCAGATATCAAGTACTCACAAGATATCTGGGGATGATTCCATGTAGTTATGTAGCATCTCCCGGAAACGTGCTACACTTAGGCGAACGTGCCCTTATTCTGCTCAACTTAACCTTGCCCCCATCCCGCATTGCCAGGCATAAGGGGCAACAAAGCTATGACAAATATATGAACAAATAGGGGACATTTGCAAATTTAGCCTCACATGAGGAAAAATATCTTCTTGACCACAGAGGAGTTAATTGTGTAATTTCCGTGGATCAGTCACCCCCCCCCCCCCATGTCCTCTACTAATTACAGCTACAGATACAATCCCTTGTAAAAAAGGCATCCAATCCATTTTTACATTATGAAAGTGAATGTGCCACCACCTCATGTGGTAAGGAATTACATAGTTTCTCTACCTTTACAGTAAAGAATCCTTCCTACGCTGATGGTACTTATTTTACATATTCAATTGCTGACCCCATGTCCTCTGTATAGCCCTTGGTACAAAAAGTTCATTAAACAAAATTTTGTATTGGCCTTGTTCATAAAGAATTTCTCCACCCAAATCTAAAATGTAGTTTTGGGTGAAGTTCACGGGCTCTATACCACACTCCTCGCTTCCTTATCCCCTCATCCTGTTGGAGTCAGGCCATGTGGATGTCCAGAGGTGGAATTACTGCCATAGGCTGTGTGAGTACTAGGGACCAGAGGGTGAGGGAGGGCACGTCAAATGGTAAGGTAACCCAAACATCATACTCCGGCAGATCCAATGAACAAATAGCTTCCACGTTGAATACAATATTATTTTTTATATTAACTTATTGAACTCAACCTAAAATAAATAAATACATTTCTTCCTAAAAGCTAATAGTTTTAGAATATGTAGAATATAATATTCTGTCCTCTATAAATACATATTTGCAGTACGGAAAGGACAGAATTACAAAACCTTCTGCACAAGGCCTTAGAATTGTGCAGAAAAGGGAATAAAACGTCTCCACAGTTTTATTTCATTTGATTGTGTTTTTATGGCTGGTAAACGGGTTACCTGTGAAACTCGCAATAAATAAAGTCTCAGATTTAGTCCGACCTGCAGTAAGAGGAGCCAGGATTTATAGCGTTCTATTGATTTCTTATACTGGTCTGGAAAAAGCTGGTTATTGAAATAAATTGACAGGTTTCAGCTCTCCTACACTAGATAACTGTCCCTTCTAATGGTGAGAGAGCCGGCCACACGCTCTCAATATAAAAACTAATTTCCAATTTAAGATGTGTGAGCACAGAAGAATAAAGCTCAGACGACTATGAGTAAATCTGTTTGTCATTTAATACATAGTGACATTTATATAACTTCACAGTATATCTACAATATTGGTCCTAGAACAGAAACAACACACACAAAACAACAAACAGAAGAACACAGATTGATTTAACTCTCAGAGTAATGTTTCGTTTTAGTACTGTGCGATGCTCACCACTCATCCGATGCACTGTGAAAATCAGGACTGTTTTCAGGTACAGAAGGAGCGTGGATTTTTTTTAGACGAATGCACAAGCAAGCGCCATTCGTACGGTACGTTGAAACATAACCGTCACTAAATTATTGCTGTGCGAGCCAATGCACTTACTGTATTTAGGGGCTTGTTTTTATTCTGAAATAAAGGTACTAATGTACATATATTTGCTGCTGAGCTGCTGTACCCATGCAGAATATGCACAATTGCGTCTCGTGGATAATAGCAGCAGATGGAATAATTGCACCTAATTGTTAGGACTCTGCCTATATTTTGTTTGTGGCTGCAGTGCCTCAATTCCACCAGAGGTGGTGCTGTTTGCCCCTGATCTTTGCTCCTCTCCTGTAGGAGTTAATCTGCTTACCTGATAAGTACTGCACCTGTTTACAGCTTCATATACCTGCCTCAGTCTGTGTTCTGTGCAGTTCATCATTTATATCTGGCTCCTGCTTGTCTCCTGTTTATCCCTGTTCCAGTTTTGCTTTACTGATGTCTATTCTGCCATTGTGACCTCTGCCTGATTACTGATTACCAGACTCTGCTTGTTTGCCTATTGCCGCCCTGACCTCTGCCTGATTACCGGATTATGCTTGTTCGCTTGTGACCCTGGCCTCTGCCTGGCTACTGGATTCTGCTTGTACTCTTTTTGTCCTGAGCTCTGCCTGGTTACTGGACTCAGATAGTCCTGCTTCCCTGGACTGCCTCGTGCCTCTGGCAATCTGGAATCCTGATCCCTGCCTCATTAATCTGGTGCCTCGTGCCTCCTGGGGTAACTTAACCTACTTGTTCCTGCATTTTGAACTGTATTTGCCATTTAAATCACTGTTACTTCTGTGGACTGTTCCTGCCATTCATCACACCTGCTCATACGGGGTCCTGAGATGAACGAATGCCCATAGTCACTGGCGCACTTCAAAAACATCTGAAACAAGGTTTAAAGAAGCATGCTAAGCAGGAGGGTGTTCTGCAAAGTCACCCCCCCCCATCTAAATTGTTCTTTGTACCTTGTAGTCTTCTGCACCTAAACCACAGTTTTTTAATATGACAAATTACAAAACAAACATTCAGTCAGCATCAATCCGAACCCTTTCAGAACAATAATTATCATCCAAAGCGGCTTGATTTGGATTTCTGTTTTGTATTGTATTAGATCACATGTGACATATGCATATATAACAATCGATCACAAAGATACATGTTAATATTTTAGCAATTTGATAACAAAACGATTACATTGTAACCCATGTGGCCCCTGTTACTGTTTTTAATTATTAGAACATACAATACTATTTTTTTTCCATTCTGCGTTTTGCTCTTTGCAAATTCTTTTTTACAATTCTTTCTGTAGTCTATTTTCTCATAAATGAGCATCTACTTAAATAACAACAGGAATAAGCACATTTCGTCAACGTGGTTGTCTGTTGTTGTGTTCTGATAAGTGGTAATATATTTTGCAAAGTATTATGGAAATTATAAATGAAAGGATACAGATTCCCCTAAACATGTATGTTGATGTAGTTTCTCTGACCTGAATTGGCTTTCTAGTTGATCTGTCCTCTTCTGTACCCGTTACAGTAATGCCAGTGGCCGTGTTTGATCATCGGAATGAGCAATACAGTACAGAAATGTGTTCTTGTTTCCTCGGTGTAATTGCTGCTGCAAGATCAAGATTTAAATAAATATGTTTGTTGTTGATCTGCTAGAATCACGCTGTAGATGTTTGTGTTTTCCAGCTGCGTGGTCTCCTAATTGAAGCCGGGAAGTTTGCACCATTATAAAAGGATTTTTTTAGGCCTGAATTGTGTGATTTATATTTGTAAAATCTGCACTAAAATTCATTGGATGGTTTCTAAGCTGAAAATAAAATAAAAAGTACTCCAAGCCCCTGAACCCTGTTGATACCAGCAACATCAAGCACAGGAACTCGCTGGAGAGATGGTGGGATAATGAATATATGCCAATTAAAAGGTGAGACAATTTTAATACAATTAAATGCATTGAAAAAGAATCTGCAATCAAATTGTTAGTTGATTTGTATTCCGTTATTATATTGAGCTTTGTGTAGAATTTATTTGTGTACAAAACCCTCACTCTGCTGTGAAGTCTGGAGAGATCAGACCTAGGAGAGAATATAGGTCATAGAATGGGTGCTATAGAACATACTCCCTCTCTTAAGCAACTAAGTAAGAAACCCACACTACATACTGCACAAGGCGCTATATAATACACGAGTAAGAGGAATACTTGTATAAACACCTATGAAATCATTCTCTTACATTATTAGTAATCAAAGATAATATCTTTAACGATGATGGCCAAGTTAGAAGTCTCATCCATGTCTGTATGACAGGTATTATATACTCATATTTGTTCATAGACTGTGTTTGAGCAATACTTACAGCTTCTCTGCTTCATACATCTTCCTCCTTCAAATTTTCCTTCGCCGTTTCTTACACTACTTACAGTGCACAGGGCATCATACTTGCACCTAGAGCAACAAATAATAAAATCATAAAACAACTATATATGTATTACAAGGAATGTTGCAAGGAATTATTTACCTCCTAATGTGAAATATATTTATAATTGAAATTGCCTTGGATTTCCATTACCTGTATAAAATTACTAGACCTGTAGCCTTGTGCTTTTATAAGGTCAGAATTTGCAAAAAAACTTAACAAATATTTTTATTAATGATTATAGTATTAAGAATTGTTAATTTATTTTTCTGAAATATTTTTTTGCATGCGTTCTGATGGGACTGTACATTCCACATATGTATGTGTGTATCCTGCAGTTTGTTGTGTCTGTCTACATATGACAAATAACGTGTCTGCAGAGTGTACTTATATCCAGATTCAAATCAAAATGTATTTTGAGATCTGCTTGAATTTGAATACGGTCAGATCTACTATACACTGACAGACATCGCTGTCATTCAGTGCTTACATCTGCCCTGTAGCTGGTACGAAAGATACGGTTAAAAAATAAAACGTACTTAAGTGAAACGCAGGACTTAAATCGGCTACGTCTGGTTTGACACGCCCTCGGCGCTCCCTTAAAGTACATGGCCTACGTCCATCTACCCTTTTCCTCCCTTGTTTCCCTCTGCAAGTCATAAGCAGTCGTATGTGTCATTTGCATTCAGACATCAATTGTATGCAATTGCGTTCATCGATGTCAGGTCTGTTACTGGACATGCGCAGAGCTATTTTACGCAATTTGCGATGTGCAAACTGACTTATGTCTAAATATGAATCAGGCCTAATGTGCTCAAATAATGTTATAGAAATATAACTGTCATGAAAAATTTATTTACATTTATCTAGATTCTCACAGTGCACTGAGGGATGTTGCCGTATCTCTACAGTCGTTCCTCTCTATGGCTTCAGCCTTGTGACCTTTCCACAGATAGGACTTGCTGCAAGCTTTCTATCTATCTATCTATCTATCTATCTATCTATCTATCTATCTATCTATCTATCTATCTATCACTATAATCTATCTATCTATCTATCTATCTATCTATCTATCTATCTATCTATCAATCTATCTCATATCTATCTATCTATCTATCTATCTATCTATCTATCTATCTATCTATCTCATATTTATCTATCTATCTATCTATTAGAGATGAGCGCACTCGATCCGAGCCCACCCGAACGTTGCCGATCCGAGTCGGATCCGAGACAGATCTGGGTATTGGCGCCAAATGCAAATCTGAAACCGAGGCTCTGACTCATAATCCCGTTGTCGGATCTCGCGATACTCGGATCCTATAAATTCCCCGCTAGTCGCCGCCATCTTCACTCGGGCATTGATCAGGGTAGAGGGAGGGTGTGTTAGGTGGTCCTCTGTCCTGCTATATCTCGTGCTGTTTAGTTCAGTCCTGTGCTGTGCTGTGCTGTGCTGTGCTCAGTCCAGTGGTGCTGTGTCCTGTGCTCTGTCCTTTTGAGGTCAGTGGTGCTGCTGGGTCCTGTGCTGTGTGCTGTTCAGTCCAGTGGTGCTGTGTCCTGTGCTCTGTGCTTCTAAGGGCATAGTTATTTCCCCAATATTCCCCTGTGTTTAAAAAAATAAAAAAAAGTTATTTAAAAAAATACCAAAAACTAATTTAATTTTTTTTTAATTACCACAAAATTTGCACAACCAATCCTGCAGTATAAGCCCATTGGTACTGCAATATTACCAAGTTCACACATTCAGCAGTAAAAGTCCAGTGGTACTGCAATATTACAAAGTTCACACATTCTGCAGTATCAGTCCAGTGGTGCTGTGTCCTGTGCTCTGTCCTGCTGAGTTCCGTAGTGCTGCTGGGTCCTGTGCTGTGTCCTGTTCAGTCCAGTGGTGCTGTGTCCTGTGCTCTGTGCTTCTAAGGGCATAGTTATATCCCCATTATTCCCAAGTTTTTAAAAAATTAAAAAAAAGTTATAAAACAAATAAAAATAAATTTTTATTAAAATAAATATAATTATAACCAAATTTACAAAACCAATCCAGCAGTATAAGCCCATTGGTACTGCAATATTACCAAGTTCACACATTCAGCAGTAAAAGTCCAGTGGTGCTGTGTCCTGTGCTCTGTCCTGCTGAGTTCCGTAGTGCTGCTGGGTCCTGTGCTGTGTCCTGTTCAGTCCAGTGGTGCTGTGTCCTGTGCTCTGTGCTTCTAAAGGCATAGTTATTTCCCCATTATTCCCAAGTTTTTAAAAAATAAAAAAAAAGTTATAAAAAATATTAAAATTAAAAATTTAAAAAAAAAAGTAATTATAACCAAATTTGCAAAACCAATCCAGCAGTATAAGTCCATTGGTACTGCAATATTACCAAGTTCACACATTCTGCAGTATCTTGTGCTACATATAATGGAGACCAAAAATTTGGAGGATAAAGTGGGGAAAGATCAAGACCCACTTCCTCCTAATGCTGAAGCTGCTGCCACTAGTCATGACATAGACGATGAAATGCCATCAACGTCGTCTTCCAAGCCCGATGCCCAATCTCGTAGTACCGGGCATGTAAAATCCAAAAAGCCCAAGTTAAGAAAAAGTAGCAAAAAGAGAAACTTAAAATCATCTGAGGAGAAACGTAAAGTTGCCAATATGCCATTTACGACACGGAGTGGCAAGGAACGGCTTAGGCCCTGGCCCGTGTTCATGACTAGTGGTTCAGCTTCACCCACGGATCTTATCCCTCCTCCTCCTCCCCCCACTACAAAAAATTGAAGAGAGTTATGCTGTCAGCAACAAAACAGCAAACAACTCTGCCTTCTAAAGAGAAATTATCACAAATCCTCAAGGCGAGTCCAAGGGTGTTGGTGGTTGTCAAGCCTGACCTTCCCATCACTGTACGGGAAGAGGTGGCTCGGGAGGAGCCTATTGATGATGTAGCTGGTGCTGTGGAGGAACTTGATGATGAGGATGGTGATGTGGTTATTGTAAATGAGGCACCAGGGGGGGAAACAGCTGATGTCCATGGGATGAAAAAGCCCATCGTCATGCCTGGTCAGAAGACCAAAAAATGCACCTCTTCGGTCTGGAGTTATTTTTATCCAAATCCAGACAACCAATGTATGGCCATATGTAGCTTATGTAAAGCTCAAATAAGCAGGGGTAAGGATCTTGCCCACCTAGGAACATCCTCCCTTATACGTCACCTGAATAACCTTCATAGTTCAGTGGTAAGTTCAGGAACTGGGGCTAGGACCCTCATCGGTACAGGGACACCTAAATCCCGTGGTCCAGTTGGATACACACCAGCAACACCCTCCTCGTCAACTTCCTCCACAATCTCCATCCAATTCAGTCCTGCAGCCCAAGTCAGCAGCCAGACTGAGTCCTCCTCAATACGGGATTCATCCGAGGAATCCTGCAGCGGTACGCCTACTACTGCCACTGCTGCTGTTGCTGCTGTTAGTCGGTTATCTTCCCAGAGGGGAAGTCGTAAGACCGCTAAGTCTTTCACAAAACAATTGACCGTCCAACAGTCGTTTGCCATGACCACAAAATACGATAGTAGTCACCCTATTGCAAAGCGTACAACTGCGGCTGTAACTGCAATGTTGGTGTTAGACGTGCGCCTGGTGTCCGCCATCAGTGGAGTGGGATTTAGAGGGTTGATGGAGGTATTGTGTCCCCGGTACCAAATCCCATCGAGATTCCACTTCACTAGGCAGGCGATACCAAAAATGTACAGAGAAGTACGATCAAGTGTCCTCAGTGCTCTAAAAAATGCGGTTGTACCCACTGTCCACTTAACCACGGACATGTGGACAAGTGGTTCTGGGCAAACGAAGGACTATGTGACTGTGACAGCCCACTGGGTAGATGCATCCCCTTCCGCAGCAACAGCAACAGCTGCATCAGTAGCAGCATCTACAAAATGGCTGCTCGTGCAAAGGCAGGCAACATTGTGTATTACAGGCTTTAATAAGAGGCACAACGCTGACAACATATTAGAGAAACTGAGGGAAATTATCTCCCAGTGGCTTACCCCACTTAGACTCTCATGGGGATTTGTGGTGACAGACAATGCCAGTAACATTGTGCGGGCATTAAATATGGGCAATTTTCAGCACGTCCCATGTTTTGCCCACACCATTAATTTGGTGGTGCAGCATTACCTCAAGAGTGACAGGGGTGTGCAGGAGATGCTTGCGGTGGCGCGCAAAATTGCTGGACACTTTCGGCATTCAGCCAGTGCCTACCGCAGACTAGAGGCACATCAAAAAAGCATGAACCTGCCCTGCCATCACCTCAAACAATAGGTTGTGACGCGCTGGAACTCCACCCTCTATATGCTGCAGAGGATGGAGGAGCAGCAAAAGGCCATTCAGGCCTACACAGCCACCTACGACATAGGCAAAGGAGTGGGGATGCGCCTCAGTCAAGCGCAGTGAGGACTGATTTCCGTGTTGTGCAAGGTTCTGCAGCCATTTGAACTTGCCACACGAGAAGTCAGTTCCGACACTGCCAGCTTGAGTCAGGTCATTCCCCTGATCAGGCTGTTGCAGAAGCAGCTGGAGAAAGTGAGGGAGGAGCTGGTAAGCCATTGCGATTACACCAAGCATGTAGCTCTTGTGGATGTAGCCCTTCGTACGCTTTGCCAGGATCCGAGGGTGGTCACTCTTTTAAAGTCAGAGGAATACATTCTGGCCACCGTGCTCGATCCTCGGTTTAAAGCGTATGTTGTGTCTCTGTTTCCGGCGGACACAAGTCTACAGCGGTGCAAAGACCTGCTGGTCAGGAGATTGTCCTCTGAAGAGGACCGTGACATGCCAACAGCTCCACCCTCATTTTCTTCCACATCTATGGCTGCGAGGAAAAAGCTCAGTTTTCCCAAAAGAGGCACTGGCGGGGATGCTGATAACATCTGGTCCGGACTGAAGGACCTGCCAACCATTGCAGACATGTCTACTCTCGCTGCATTGGATGCTGTCACAATAGAAAAAATTGTGGATGATTACTTTGCTGACACCATCCAAGTAGACATGTCAGACAGTCCATATTGTTACTGGCAGGAAAAAAAGGCAGTTTGGAAGCCCCTGTACAAACTGGCTCTATTTTACCTGAGGTGTCCCCCCTCCAGTGTGTACTCGGAAAGAGTTTTTAGTGCAGCGGGGAACCTGGTCAGTGAGCGGCGAAGGAGGTTGCTTCCTCATAACGTTGAAAAAATGATGTTTATAAAAATGAATAATCAATTCCTCAATGAAGTACAGCACTGCCCTCCAGATAGTACAGAGGGACCTGTGGTTGTGGAGTCCAGCGGGGACGAATTGATAATGTGTGATGAGGAGGAAGTACACACTGTAGGGGGAGAGGAATCAGAGGTTGAGGATGAGGACGACATCTTGCCTCAGTAGAGCCTGTTTAGTCTGTACAGGGAGAGATGAATAGCTTTTTTGGTGTGGGGCCCCAAACAAACCAATCATTTCAGCCAAAGTTGTTTGGTAGGCCCTGTCGCTGAAATGATTGGTTTGTTAAAGTGTGCATGTCCTATTTCAACAACATAAGGGTGGGTGTGAGGGCCCAAGGACAATTCCATCTTGGAACTTTTTTTTTTGCATTATATGACCAATCAACAGTCGTTTGCCATGTTCAAAAAGTAAAACCAAATTTAAACAAATTCAAGAAATTAAACCAAAAGTAAAATGCCCTGTCATAATTTAAAACAAGAGGTATTGACGTGCTCTAAAACTACTGTATTGTTGTTTATATTTTATAAACACTACACTTGAAAGCTTGAGTCTTTCAATGAAAAAGTAACTGTCCATTGCACGAATATTTGCAACAGGGACAATTTTAGGGTTAAGAAAGTCAACTAATAACACTTCGACGCTGTCTGTCTTTATAAACACTACACTTGGAAGTTGGAGGAGGTATTGTGGCCCCGGCACCAAATTTACTACCGGGGCCACTCCACTGTGCAGTCCATATTTAGGTGTATCAGATATTAAACAACGGTGACAGTTGATGCCCAATTTTTTAATTATATTGTTGGCGCTGTAAAAAATTGTGTTTCGGGTACACCACACTACGCAGTCCATACCCTTTTTTGGTGGAATTCTGACCCGTGGAGGGTTTTTTAATTATATTGTGGCCTCGGTACCAAATTGTGTAGGGGGGCCACCACACTACGCAGTCAAGATAGATAGATGCGTATCATAGATAAAGTACATTCAGTGGTGTGGGGCAAATTGAAAAATATTCAAAATGCACTGACATTATCAAAAACAAGAGGTTTTCACACGCTGAAACTCCAACATGTATATGATGGAGAGGATGGAGGAGCAGCCGTATGCGCAGTGTAATGCAGACCTGTTGAAGGTTTTTGATATATTTTATTGTGGTGCCCAGTGCCCACTACTCTACGCAGTCTAGATACTATTTTTGGGTGTAATTCTGACCTGTTGAAGGTTTTCTATATATTATATTGTGGTGGCCAGTGGCCAGTCCTCTATGCAGTCCAGATACTATTTTTGGGTGTAATGCAGACCTGTTGAAGGTTTTCTATATATTTTTTATTGTGGTGCCCAGTGCCCACTACTCTACGCAGTCCAGATACTATTTTTGGGTGTAATTCTGACCTGTTGAAGGTTTTCTATATATTATATTGTGGTGGCCAGTGGCCAGTCCTCTATGCAGTCCAGATACTATTTTTGGGTGTAATGCAGACCTGTTGAAGGTTTTCTATATATTTTTTATTGTGGTGCCCAGTGCCCACTACTCTACGCAGTCCAGATACTATTTTTGGGTGTAATTCTGACCTGTTGAAGGTTTTCTATATATTATATTGTGGTGGCCAGTGGCCAGTCCTCTACGCAGTCCAGATACTATTTTTGGGTGTAATTCAGACCTGTTAAAGGTTTTCTATATATTATATTGTGGTGGCCAGTGGCCAGTCCTCTACGCAGTCCAGATACTATTTTTGGGTGTAATTCAGACCTGTTGAAGGTTTTATATATATTTTTTATTGTGGTGCCCAGTGCCCACTACTCTACGCAGTCCAGATACTATTTTTG